>NW_025790484.1:0-3634 GCF_021130785.1 Homalodisca vitripennis
AAGAAAAAATTTATGAAAAACCCGGGTGGGAGTTTTTAAAAATTTTTTATTTAAAATACAATTTTTTTTTTTTTAATATTTATAACTATTTCAAAATTTAATGAAAAAACGGACTAATACTGAATAATTAAGCATTTATTATATAAAATAATAAAAAAAAGTACCGATTTCAAACCCCGGGGATCTCTCCTTCCGGGGTGAATGGTTACCATTACACCAAAAACCCTTTTTTTTTACGTTTCAATTATTTTTTTTTTTGGGCTTTTTTTTTCACATATATGTTCAAAATTTTTAAAAAACAAACATATATACATAAAAAACATCGGGTTAAACTCTACCCCATGTTTTAAAAAAAGCAAGGGAAAATTTTTGCCGTGAAAATTAGGTATTTTACTCCAGGAGTTCTCCCAGTAAAATTTTCAAAAAACCCCAAAAAAAATTTTGGAGTTTCACCTTTCATTTAAATACACAAAAAGCTTTTTTATTTCATCTAATTTATTCTAATTTTTTAATTTTGAGCTAAATAAAAAAAAAAAAATGAAAAAGTGAAAAAGGGCAAAAACCCCCAAATTTTAATCTTTTTTAAAAAACGTGTTTTCTCTATTTGTAAAAAATAATTACTAAAAAATTTTGTATTAAAAGGCTCCATTCATTCAATTTTTACTTTTCAATACAAAAAAAAGATCCCCAAAAATGAAATTTAAAAAAAATTTGCATAACATGTAATTGGTGTCTGTATAGAACTCTGCTTCGGGAATTAGCAGATCCCTTTTTTAAAGACTGGGGCAAAAAAACTAATTGACGTATTTAAAAACCAATGTGGGGGTCTTTTTTTTTTTCGTTAAAAACCCAAAAAATTTTTGAAAAATTGGTTTCCAACATTTTTTTAAATTTTTAAGAAAAAATCTTTAAAATGAAAATTTCAAATAAAGGCTATTGGGCCCCACTGAAAGAAACTTTTTAAACGACGTTAAAAAATTTTATTTTTAAATACATTTTTTTAATCCCAACCAAAGTATTTGCGGGGTTTTCCCGTCCCAAAATTATTATTTTTTTAGAAAACAAAACAGAAATAAACCCCTCACTTTAATTTTAAAATTTCCCCCTAAAATTTAAAACCCGGTTTAAAATCTTTTAATGTAAAATTTGTTTGGCAAAGGATAAAAAAATAATGTTTTTAAAAAAAAACATAAATGTATTATTTATACATAGGGTAATATAATACAAGACACGAAAAACAGAATACAAGGGGATTTTAAAGTATAAAATATATTAAAATTCTAGGAATTTTACAATTTGTACACAAATTCATGTTTTTTTTGAAAAACAAAAATAGTTTTTCTCAGGGGGGTTTTGAGAAACCAAAAAGTTTTTTAAATTTTATTTTTTTTAATCAATGATTTTTTTTTTAAAAACTACAAAAAATTTTTCCTCACACCCTGTGAAAATTTTTAAGGGGAAATAATGAAAGTATACTTAAAAACAGTACGTTTTTTCTTGGGTTTTTCGTTCAAAATTTTTTCTTTTTAAAATTTTTAATTAATCCCCTTTTAGTAAACTATATTCTATAAAAAATAATTTTTAAAATGTCTATACTTTTAAAAACCCCGTTTTTTAAAAAGGGGTTTCTTTTGACAAAATTCTCTTTTTACAGCCACCCGCACGTACATTAAAATTTTCTTTTTTTAGCCTTTTTTTCTGCTGTCCTTTTCATAGTTTCTTTTTTTAAAAACAATTTTTGTAGAATTATTGTTGATAGTTGTTTTTAAACTAAAAGGGTTTGGGAAAAAAATCTCATTTATGTCTATCTCTTTAAAAAACTAACCGAGATTTTACCCCACATTTTTCAGGAAACTTCTATGGTTCTATTTTTAAACGGAATTCCCATATAAAACGTATGTGCATCGGGACTTCCCCTTATCTGATTCCATCAAAACCTACAAAGTTTTTAATTATTTTTAGGGGAGCGTTTTGAGAAGTTTAAAACTTGCACTTTTGACTTTTAACCCCCAATTTTCTTTTTTAAAGAACTCACTTAAGGATTAATTTTTAAAAGGGGATTTAATTTTAAAAGACGGGGCATTCTAAAATTTTGTTATGGCTAGCGTTTTAAAAAAAAATTTTTTTCATTGGTAAAAAAATTTTTTTTATGAAGAAGACATCATTAAAATAAAAGTAAAATTTTTTAGATACAATCCCTACAACAGCTTTTAAAACTGAAAAAAGTAAAAACATTTTAGTTTTACTGATATTTTTCAACCTTTTAAAATTTTATGAATCCAGGAACTTTTTACTGTAAAATGAAAATGTGGGGCAGCGAAAAAGTAATTTTAAAAAACAAAAATTTTTTCAACAATCATAGTTAGATTTACAATATAGTCAAGTGTTTTTTCTGTCCCAATGAAATTATTTTTTTTCCATTTGCTAGTAGCGAAAAGGCCGTTATGACAAAAGAAAAGAAAAAGGGGCCTTTTTAGGAACAAAACTTTTTAGCCCCAAAAATTAAAGCACTTCTAGTACTTTTAAATTTTGAAGGGGTAACCATCTAAGGAAACGAAGTTTGCTCCATTTATAGAATTGGGCGGACAAGACGTTACTGGCTTTTCCCTTTTCAGTTTTAAAAACCCAAAAACCCCGTAAATGACTCTGACAGTTTCCCAAAAAAAAAACTAATGGAGTCTGCGAACCATCAAAAGCTTGACTGGCAAATTTTCTTAGGTAAAAAACTTCATAAAATTTATATTCACTGTGTTGAATTTTTACATTACTTTTTTTTAAATTTTTTAAAAATTTTTTTCACTAAAAAATTTTGAAAAAAAAAACAATAAAATTTAAGTAAAATAAATTAATTTTTTTAAAATTTTTCACAATTTTTTTTTTCAGGGGAGGGGTTAATTTATTAATAAGCGAGTCTTTTAAATTTTTTTAAATTTAAAAAAAATTTAAATCAAAAAAAAGACAAAACGCACTGCTAAATTTAAACCCATTTTTTGTTTTTTACATTTTCTTTACCTCTCACAACAAAAACAAAAACCTAAAATTTTAATCTTTAACAAATTAAACCATTTTAATTCCCCCTTTAAATTTTTAAAAAGGGGGTTTTTTTTCTTTCTTAATGTAAGATTTTAAAAAATATATATAATAAAAAATTTTTGTTGGTGTTTTATTTTGCTTGAATTTTTTTTTCACTTCCCAAAAAATTACATACTTTTTCCCCCACAGCTGGGTATCCAACGAAAAACTGGGAAATTTTAATTTTTACAGTAAAGAAAAATGCGAAATTTAAAAAAGGGACAAAACCCCCCAATGACACGTCATAGACATGCTTTTTACGGGGGATAGGTTTTTTAAAAGTTCCCCTTTCCCTTTTATAATTGCAAAAAAAAACAAAAACTTTTTTTTATTTGGGTTGTCCAAGATTGATCTAGCATTATAAACCCATTTTTTCCCTTTACCAATGGGAAAATTTAAATTGTGATGAAAAAATGGGGTTTTTCCACGCACACCCTTAAAAAAAACCAAACTAAAAAAACTTATATCGGGTTTTTATTGCTGCTGTCTTTTTGTTTGCCCTTACGATATTCGAAATTGATTTTATGTATGGACTGGGGACTCATTTCCCAAGCTTCATTTT
>NW_025790485.1:0-5154 GCF_021130785.1 Homalodisca vitripennis
AAAATTTTTAATTTTGTTAAAAACGTTAAAGCTAACCAAACTAAAAATTAAATAATTTTTAGTTACAAAGATTTTTTATTTTGGTAGTAAAAGGTGCTTGATATAAAATATTACAATAATTTTCTATCGGTAATTATCTTTGAGGAGACTTTGAAATATAGTTAATGCACCCTACGCATTTTACTCGTATTAATTTTTCTTTTAATAACTTAAATTTTTTTAATTTTATTTTGGTGATTGACTATGAATGATTGTTTTGCCTTCTACTACTTTATTATATACTCTTAGTAGTTAAAAATTATTTTCAACTTTTTAGTTTGTGGTTAGCATTAAAGCGTTTTTTTTTAGTTTTATTTTTCATTTTTTATTTACGATGTATCAATTAGTTCTTGTGGAAATGTGGTATTTCTTACGATTCATTCCGCAATTTTCATCATTTCATTTAAAGCTTCACTATTGCATGGGGTATTTCCTTTTTAACTTAGAGCAATCAAGTTCTTCAATCCGAAAAACCGTCTAAAGATCTTACACGACTAACAAGTGCTAGCTACTTAGGCTAGTCCAGCAAAAAATCGCGAGCCAGATCAAAGTCGGTGGGACAGGTGTTTCCCCAAACTTGGTCCTTTTCTGTCATCGGTGCTCCTTTAAAAGGGTTCTGCCCTATTAATAGCTACCAACGGCAAAATTTGCAACCTGAAATCGCCTCAATACAACTCCTCGAGTTTGCCACTTAAGATTTGGCTCTTATCCCTGGGACTCGGAACTTCGCAGTTCTCTTTACATTAATTATTGTCGTAAAATTCGAAGGCTAGCATCTAAGCTACCAAGGAACTGGGGCTGTTTGAAAACCCTTTTTGCCGGACTTGAGGGTTAGGTATTTTGAAGTATTAAATAAACGTAATGTTAGCTAGAAATATATCATTTATCATTCTTACTGATCTTATTAAACCTATGACTTATTTGAGATATACTATTATAAAATGTTATACTCTTAACTAATTGAATTTTTCGTATCGTAAGTCATTTTATATTTTTATCATAAAATTGCTTTATTCTGAAAATTTTTAGCAATATGTGATATATAATTAATACAATATATAATTTAAATTAAACTTTGAATCGCAAAAAGAAACTTCCTCCGCGGGGAAATTTGAACCCAATCTCTTACTTGCCGGGTGAATGTGCTATAAATTACACCACAGACCCCCTCACTTTTTCCAATTCAATTATTTAAATAGTATAAATGTCAATACCCTTTATTTAATTTCAATAAACATTGAATCAAAAAAAGAAATATGCTCCGCCGGGAATTGAACCCAAACCTTACTTGCCGGGTGAATGTGCTATCATTACACCACAGAGCCCTCACTTTTTCCGTTTCAATTTTTTAAAAATAGTATAAAATGTCAATAGCCTTATTTAATTTCAAAAAACATTGAATCACAAAAAGTATATGCTCCGCCGGGACCCGAACCCGGATCTCTCACTTCCCGGGATGAATGTGCTACCGTTACACCACAGAGCCCTCACTTTTTCCGATTCAATTATTTTTGTATTTGCCTTTATCTGTCACATATGCGTTTAAATAAGCAAAATAACATATGATCGGAAGACCTAATACCTGTCAAATGACTTTTATTTACAATAAATAGTATAAATGTCAATAGCCTTATTAATTTCAATAACATTGAATCGCTAAAGCACTTGCTCCGCCGGGGAATCGAACCCGGATCTCTACTTGCCTGATGAATGTGCTACCATTTACACCACAGAGCCTCATCTTTCTTTGATATATATCAAACATACACATACATTATAAAAACTAATATTTATTGTAGTTCAGATTTGAATATACCCATTTTTTAGGTACTTTTATTATTTAATTTATTAGTATACGTCTTCGGTAATGTGAAAATAACTAAACTGTATTTGTTAAACTTTATTTAAAAGTAAATACAATTGAAAATGCAAGAAAAATTTGGGATTATTGTTGAAATGGAATTAGTTAAAACACTAAAGGTTATATTAAGAGAGTCAAGCACATCCGAGAATACCGAGACGAATGGAGACTTGAACGCTGGGTTAGCGCAAGATCGCGCGCTAGCTCTATCACAGAGGATCTATAAAAGAGTGTATTAAGTCTGGCGGTCCTTATAAGGATAATGGAAAACTATGACCAAATTATTGCATTGTCACGACCTTGGGTAAAGTATGCAATTTTTCACATTAATCAGACTTCTGAAAATTGCGAGAAAATTTTTGCTCAAAGATTCCGTTACATAGATGCAACCGAAGCTAATAAAAGCTGTTTAAAAATAGTACATTTTATGAATTATTTTTAATATTTACTTAGTTTTAATATCATAATAACTATTCCCTATCATAAATTATTTCCTATACCCTACAGAAAATGTTCAAAGTAAATTAGATGTTTATGAATAAAGCATAAAACGTGCAAATAAAGAAATTTTAAAATATAAACCAAAATTTATATTTTGTTTTCTTTCATAACCCAATAATTGCAATTAAAATATTGAGAGGAACCTGTATGATTTATAACTTAGGTCTACCGAGAAGTTTTAAATATAAAAACATAAGGAAACTCAACGTGAACGGATGAGAGCGATGACGTACTAATGAGCTTTAGAATTCACTGGAGTTAGTGGGACTGGAGATGAGTTGCTTTCTGCTTCGATGAGACCAAGACGAAATTGTTATCTGGAAAGTATTAAAAATAAACCTCTCATCTAAAAAAATAATTATACGTATACAATATTTTTTTATATTAATAACTTGAATGTCAACGTTTCACGTTACTGTACAATATCTAGAAATCCCACGTTTGTCCAAGCAAAACTCTAGCACTGTAGCGGTAAAAAAAAAGTTTACTACTTAGAATGGTATACAACACAAAGGTAAAATATATTATAATAATACAAATACGAAAGCTCGTTAGCGATAAATACCATTTTTAAGTCCTGATTGTACAATAATACATACACAAATTTATTAGAGATAATGGTAATGCAAATGTAATAATTATGTTTGCATACAAATAAGTTAAAACTAAATAATAATTATTTTAAAGCAGGTGTGCAACAAAGTTCCTAACATCAAAAGATAGGCTTGAATATAAATTAAACTAAATATACTATCATAAGATTTCCTTCAACAATGTCTACATATTACTCGTCAGAAATACACCACGTACTGCCTAACTAAGAAACCCGCAAACCTGTAATAAGATTTCTGTAGAAAATATGGATGGACTTTGGACGTCTAATATACATGGAGTTATATTAACAAATAATAATTATTATACGACTATGCAGGATAAGAGACAGTACAAACGTCACTAATAATAAGCGATTTTGGGCTAATGCTTATTTAAAACTTTGATTTGGTTGTTTTCGTTTTGATTTTTTAAATGTATGAAGGAGTACGACTCACCATTTATAGCGTAACAAGCTTCATTTAAGGTCTATATACTTTTTCATTCTCAAAATGCCCTGCGGGCATAAAAAAAAGTATATCACCTGCAGATAAAATATACATTGTGGCAACCTACTGAGTAATAGGGTTTAATGAGACTCAAATAAATATAATGAAGTACAATGTAAAATATAAATGCTTATGCGTTACAGATGAACTATTACCCGATATACTTAGCTATACGGTACACTACAATGTTTGATAATCTAATTGTGTTTATAAGAGAGTTACACCGTCAACACAACAAGACAACAAATATGATGAATGCGTTAGGGTTAGCCTACACAAGTATTTTTAGCAGGTTAATACCTATACAAAATAAGGCTTTAAATGCTCCGCTCAGGTTTCATGCAAAGATTGAAGTTTATAACTAATTTTATTCTGAGAGCTAGGCCACAGTACTCCTATAACAATATAAATATGCCATAAAATTACTTTGTTGAAACCATTATTCTTAAGTGTTCTCTTGCCATCGTGGTCATCAATAACATCAATATACAAATTTAAGTTAAAGCCCATCCGAACCCCATAATGGTATGCTATGCACAATCATCGATTTAAAAGGTGCATATAAAATAAAGTGTCTTGCTCATATTATAAGTTTATATATTAATTCGATTGTGAACTAAACTTATTCAAGCCGTTTTCCTTCGCTTACGCCAATTAACTAACAAACACTTGCGATGGAGAAGGCTTATAGCATATCCATGTCTACACATGGTATTAAAACATGACGAATGGTTTCCGCATATCTCGAACAGCTTTTATAATGTGAGGCCGAACTCCATTTAAGCGCTTTTCTGGCAGCCCTAATGGCCACTAATCTGTTTGAGGATCTTTTCAAACGAAATGATCGGGAGAGTCGATATACAGGCAAGCTCGTTGGTAGTGATTAATTAGTTACAGGTGGGTTTGTATCTGCAGTATCTCTGCAGTAGCTTACATCTAAAGTCCGACGTCTTAGACCACTGGGAAATTAGACATGTAGATTAGTTTGGATTTATTCTGTAATTGAACCTTGCTAATGATAAAAAAAACCTTGGAAACTGAGCTTTTCCCTATGGAAACTGTAAACAAACTGTAATCTCTATTTCATGTATATTGTTATAAAACAATAGTTGTTTAGGGCTTTATTCCATCTTTCAGGCCTTAGCTCACCGTCTTTATTCTTTTCTGAGCTAACTTTGATCTCCTTCTTCTTCTTTTCGACCACCGCATCACCGGCACATGCTGGGGAGTCCTGGGAGAGTCCCTGTCTTGTTGCAGGGACTGATGTGTGCCTCGCCCTCCTGTGTTTTCAGAAGCCACTTCTGGTCCTCCAGCTACTTCGATCCTTGGCAGGAAGTGCGTGTTGGATTCAGGGATCGGACTCTGCATTTCTACGGACGACCCCCAGCACGTACGCTCTGTGTGTATCGTGTGGGAAACGAGGTTCGGCCCCTATGGAACTGGGTAGGGGCGTCCCTATCCTACGGAAGAGGACCCCAAGGGTACATCCCGCTCTCGGCCCCCTTGCCGCACGATACGTGGTGACAAAAAAGCATAGACTGCCAAACCACATAAGAGTAATGGAAAAGAGAAGGAGCAAGCCGCTTTCCAAGGCATCCAATTATGCGAAAATTCCTGACTTTGACACTGGGACCGACGAAGGGAATTAAAAAA
>NW_025790486.1:0-2049 GCF_021130785.1 Homalodisca vitripennis
TTTTCTTGCACCCAGGGGTACTCACACTACGGCAAACGGGGTTTCAAACCCAGTTCTTGTTTTACAATTAACCATGGATTTTTAGCTTTAAATTTTAAAAATTTGTTCTTCAGACCAACAAACTGGCTGTTTTTACCCCTTTTTAACAAAATCATTATTTTCATTATAACCTTAGCTTCGTCTGCTTTAGATCCCAAACCCACCAACCGGGGTACTATTTTGACCCACCCAGGAAATGAAGGGGAATGGTAATCGCAATTATCCCCATTTATCCCCATTTTCGTCCTTTTTTTTTTATCTTGATTTAAAAAAATTGAATTGTAGTCAATCAGTACTTCCGAATGCGTTTCATTTTTTCGCATAACCTTTTTGTTTCTTTTAGGGTTAGGTTTAAAGAAATCAACAATTTTTTTTGGTAGTCATAGTCAATTAGGAAACTAAATTTTGCTGCACCAGCACTAATAAGCATAAACACGAACACAATCAACGCCCGCACCTCAAAAACGAACTTAAAACCCTGGGTGGGATGCGATGCAAAATTGTAACTTAAACGCGAAACACACCCAAAGGGCAAGTCAATAGTCAACACACTTGTGATCCTGGGGCGGTGGCGCCCGGGGAAGGAATGGGGGGGAAAGGAAGGGGGTGGGGTGGGGGATTGCTTTGTTATTGAGAGGGGGCAGCCGCGCATTTCGCGAACTAGGATGAAACCCCCCGTCACCTTCCTCCCGCCCGTTCCGTGCAGTTTTTTAAAAAAAAAAAAAAAAAAAACCCACAAATTTCCTTTTGGCAAACAAAAAAAAGGGCGGAATTAAAATGTTAAAAGGTAAAAAGAAAAAGGAAAATTTTAAAAGGTTTACAAGGAAAGCTATACCAAAGATGAAATAATCATTATTTCAGCTGATCTTAAACCCTTATGCCAAAACTGAAATTTCAACTCGACCTAAAAGAACTATGCTGTCAAAACGTGCATGAAAAGCGCTGAAATAGTTTTAGTAGACATAGCAATATAAATCATCTAGGAGATTATAAATCCACAGACAGCATTTTATATTTTTTCTTGACGTTGAATTAAATTAGGGTTTTTGAATTTTGTAAAACTTTTAATAATTGTTTGTTCCAGACTAAGAAAAAACTGTTACCTCCGAGATGGAATTAAACATTTTTTAAAATATGATTAGATAACACCGTTTAAAAAAATTTAAAAAGCAGGAATACTATTGTGGTATAGTTTAATTTAAACCAACACCTCTCAGTAGTTCTTTGTTTTATTTAGTAACTAAACCTATGTATATATAAAGAACCAGTCATTTTACACTAATAATTAATCAAACCAATTTTTATCAAAAAAATAAAATAAAATTCTAATCCCCATTTTCATTTCCAAATTCTCTACGATTAGTAACATTAAACCTATTTAAATATACAATTATGAATGCTTCTAAGTTCCCTAGTTTTTAGAATTTATTACCAGATTCCAAAAATTTGCCCTCACAACACAACGGCCCGCCATTTTTAAGCAAGGCCTGGTCCCCTACATGTCCTCGGGTCGAACTGTAGTCTAAGGCCCCACAGAGACGCGAGCTGCAAACCACGGCCACACCTGACTCCCACTAATGCCGTGGTGTAGGCGTTCAAACCCAAAGGTAGGCGTACCCCCTTCACTTCCAGTCGGGAGGTTGACGAGCTGCCAATTTCACAGTGATGTCGCCTCCTCTGACACTCGTCCACGTCCTACCATCGTTCACATTGGCTCCAATCGCCTCCTCGACCTGGACAACAACGACAAAATTACGAGACGACAGATAACTTTGTTTCTTATTGACAAAGTATTATCTATTAAATTTGTCATGTTTATTATATCGGAAAACTTCATAGTAACCTATCAAACCCTAATTTAGATCCTGAAAATATCCTAAGAAATTGATGTAGACAAAATAACTATTGTTTAATTTTCTAAAGATAAGATAATAAAGTCATAACTTTTTGATCGAGTGAATCTCTAAATTTTTATAGTTACAAATTTTTAACCCCACCTTCCTTTGGGAA
>NW_025790487.1:0-5092 GCF_021130785.1 Homalodisca vitripennis
CTATTAGATAGTTACCTTAAAAAACTGTGTTATCAACTCTATTCACCACTTGAAAAAGCTTTAATCAGTTGCGTGCTATAAGAGTGTTTAATAAAGTGTTAGACGCAATATTAATATTGTATCTCACTCTATTTAGGCACATTTCATATACCTAGATTGCCTATTTCAATCATCATAACGAAATTTTTCTAGAGGTTTTTTACTTTTTCTCCATACAAGGTGCAGAACCGAAACCACCATAATCAGAATATAAATACATTATACAGTATAATACTAGCTTATTCCATATAATACAAAATAGAACATGACAACTGACGTTCATTTTTTCCAAGTCTGTTCTGTCAAACCTGGTACAGATACTGTATTTGCACATAGTTTGAATGAGGTCGTTAGCTAATTAATGAAAAAATTCCAAGATGGTAGCCATTTATATTTCTGCAAAAATTATAACTCAGCTACTTCCCTAAAACAAAATCTCAAAATTATGTAATATTTTGCACTCAGGCAACATAAAACCACTTTTATCCGCTCCATTTTCTAAAGTCTTTGCTAATTTTATTCCTAGATCAATACCACTGTTTTACTTGAGTTATTTAGCTCAAATATCATTGAGTTTTAAATCATATTTAATACTTGACTATACTTAAAAATGTACCCTGCTTATAAATTTTATTACACATTTCCCCACTGAGTTGGTTGGGGTTTAAACTTATCGGTTAGGTAAATAAATTTATCTTAAAATATAAGGTTAGATCCTACCTTCATTTGTCTTTTAAGTTGCTTTTTAACAATAAGCATTGTTAACTTAAGTTAATAAAGTCATAGCATAAATAATATTTGTTTTAGTTTTTACATATTTGTTCGTACATGTGTTAAAAAATCACTGGTCTATTTTTTTTTATTTATTAATCTGAACCGTTAGTTCTAGAAGTACATTAATAAATAAATACTATATACCTTTGCAAACCACTAGAATTTGTAGTGTGAATAAGGTTGCCACATACTGGGATTTAATAAAATCTTGCAAGTAATTGGCTCTGTTTAAATACGCAACGCAAAATTAGAATGATTAATTCAATGTAAACTAGTTGTTAATTGACGCAGAAAGTGGTGGGGGAGCACAGGTCCCTAGTGTCTATATTTGCCAAGAGGGATAGCGACCATGAGTTTTGCCGAACGCTTTAAATCAAATCCCGTTGTGCAACACGTGTTTCTGCCCACCATTTTTTGCAGGAGTCTCTTTTCGGGAAATCTTCTAAACTTGAACCGCTTACGCTCAGATTTTCAACCAAAGATAAAACTGATCTCATAATTTTCAATCTATTTATGCTGAACACAATTTAAGTTCCAAACCTTTAACATTTCTAAACAGCAGGATGGCATTTGGTCTTATAAATAATTAGTTACACATTTTTTCCTCTATAAATTTGAGTCTTTCCATAATGGTTAGAAGACAAAAAATAACCATAATAAAAAAAACTAATTTAAAGATTGAAGAACTGTTTAATGCTAGTAACAAACTCGATTCCACTTTTGAAATTCAGGCCAATCAAGATAAATCTCAGTTACTCTCCACTGGTCTTTATGAGCGGGGTGTACATCACTACCTTGCGGCTCGGCCAGATTCGGGTCTAAAATCCAATAATGGCTCTCCACAGATGGCTTTGAAAATAAATCCACAGATTGCAGTTGTAGTAACTAATGTCTCAACGCGGTGTGAGTCGGAAAAACCTCGGGAAAATGTTCAAATGGGATCTAAGGTTGAGTTTTACTCATATTTAAAATATATTGATAGTGCTAAGAACATTTACTTCAGATATATACCATATTTAAATAGATAGACAGAACCGTCTTCCACTCCGTCGTAACGGAATAAAGTGAGAGGGATATTTGACAGTTTAATTGAGGCCAAAAACGAAGTAACGAATTCCAGATTAAAAAAAACAATATAAAAATAAATAAATTAAAAATTCCAAATACATTAGGCTGTATTCATGGCATTGTTTATATTTCACTGTATCTTATATTCAAATTTCTTTTCATTCATCTTATTTTCTTAGTTTTGCCTCCCAAAAAGTAACATGGACCTTAACTATTTTAATCGATCAAACTATTTTAGCGTTTGGCCGATAGATAATTTTTGTTTCACAACTTGCTGTTCAGGAAACTTTCGTTTTACTCAAATTTTGTATTATAAAAATGAAACAACTGGATCTGATACACTATGTAATATACGTTACTAAGCCCATCCACAAATGCACCATTATTTTTTTTAATAGAAAGAAATTATAAAAAAAAACTTTTAGCTTGGAGAACAAAAATTAATTTTATAAAATTAGAAGAATTTAAAAACTTTAAAATATGCAAGTATTAGTGTAAATGTCTAATTTTATGTTTTTAAAAATAGTTAATAAAAATGGTAATTTATACTTGTTAGTTTTTGCAGTCACTCTTATCGCTCTCCGAAGGGGAAAAATTGGTTTTCAAACTCTGAAATTCTATGAATACTCCTCTCTGCTATGCTCAAGTTTTGAAGAAACTTATCTTACACATTCACATAAAAAACTAATAAATAAATAAAATGTTTTGAAAATACGCTGCATAACATCGTCCATTAATTAGATTGATTGTGAATCCGATAAGACGATTTGGAATTCAACAGGTAAAAAAGATTCGATTTTGCTTAAAATATCTGCTTGGATAGTAGGCTTCTAAAGCGTGTCGCAGTAAGGTAGACTCTAACATTTTCACAGGTTCGACTGTAAAGTATGACAATACTACGCCAAACACATCCACCAAACTCGAGACAGTTTTATGGCAGTTATTTGCGCGTTTTTCTCCGGCCTGGTAAAAACAACCTCAACCGCTGAAGTTGCCTTTCTTGAGAAGACTTGGCCATACCGCACTGAGTAACTTAGCGTCCCCAATTTAAATTTTCATAGTTTTCTGTGTTGAAGTGTTACTCGCGTTTCTCTAGCAATCATTTTTGACCGTAGATTCTCGCATATTTATTGAACTGGAAAACAATAGGTAGAGTCAAAATTAGCCGTTAGCTTTCAGTTTATCCATCGCATGTGTGAGAGGTTATGTGTTGTAACAAACAACCTTTGGCGTTGTTTACAAATATAAATGAATTCTGAAACGTTACTATTGCGAGAAAAACGTTTTAAACTAAAAAGTGGGACGAAATTAGTACATAATATAAAAATAGATTTCATTATATTGATGATCTAACCGTATAGATTTTACTATACATTTAAAATGTAGCCAAACAACTTTTTATAGTGGACAACCCACACACCACACACACACACTTTGGGTTACAAAAATACTCATTAAAATAAATATATTAATACGTACAAAAGTTAATCGATATACAGGGTTGTTTAGTAATAAATTATATGTTACTGTTTATGGTAATTTATTAATGTTATGTAGGGTAGTTCATTTTGGATGTAATCCAAAATTAATAACAAATTATTTTTGGATTCAAACTATATATTTTCATTTGGGATAGTTTTAACATAAAAAGGATCATATATCTGGCTTATATTATTTACAATGATGACATGATTGAGAATTGGGGTTAGCTATTTAGAATTGTTAGGGGGATGCAGAACTAAAAAATATAGTAAGTATCTATTTACTGTTGCATACATCAATGTTAGCTACGTTAGGTCCGTTTATGTTCAACGTGTATGTAAACGCCAATGACATCTCCACTCTTTTCATGACCAATTCATTGTACGGCCAATGATCGTGTTCTCGTCATTGAATATATTAATTTAGTTAAAAAATCATATTTCAAATAAATCTTAACATTCCCTCGAGATGTATGAATTACGACATAAACATCTTCAGTTCAAACAAAAAAAATTATGAATTTCCACTCTTTTCGTACATTTTAACGAATTGATCTATCTTTGGTTAAGAGTGCACACTTAAAATGGAATAGTTTAGAGTTTATGTTTGTTTGATTGTAACTAGTCATATAGGTAACCTTTGCGCTGCTTTCGGAGTGACAGGATATTCTAGATAGGTATGGTTGGGTAGGGGGTCGCCCTCTGTCGAGGATCCTTGAGGAATGAAATTTGGGCAGTTCAATCTCACGTCATGTTCCCTCGAAAGAAGGGGAAGCCAGCTCTGAACCAGCATCTGCTGTCAAAAGCATGCAGGGGTGGCACACTCTTATGTTGAGGCTAGCAATAACCTTTGACACTTAGGAAACGATCCCCACCAACTCCAACAGCCATTTTCCACCGTTTAGTCTAGAAGTACCCTTGCACACCAGAATTTCGACATTTGCGGTTATTGATGCTGCGGCTCCTGGACATCGATAAGGTTGGGCCAGATTTAGGTAACACATCGGTTTCTGTACCCTGTATTGGTTTCAACTGGGAGGTATAAACCATCCAGAAGTGAACCCTGATGGATCAACCGCAATACACTTGGTTTGAAATAGTTTATAAGATATAGCCTCGATACATGTTCTGAAATCTTATCTCGGCGTCTGGAAACATCTTAATGTACTGACAGATCTTTGAACAACATATTTTAGCAGCGAGAACACGTTTTTAGTTCCATAAAGCAATTCAGCATTATGTGTGTACAATATAGCACAAAGCAACAAAAGAGATTTTTTTTAATTAACGGTATTTGTAATAATGGCAGAGCTATTTACAAGGTATTATTACACGTAAATTACCATGGAAATTTATGACATCTTGTTTTTTCCACACGGTATGGTGGTAATTCACCATACCCTAATACAAAACAGTACTACACAATAGAAATTGTACAAAATTTAGCCTTGTTAAAGGAAATTGTAATTTTAGATTGAGTCTATTTTCGTTGATCGTGTCCGAATCCTTTTGTGTGAGTTTTATGTCCTTGTTTCTTTTAGTTTAAAATATTAGCCTACTCTTGTTTTACTTAGTGTTTTACCGTTTTCGTTTTATTTAAAACTCATCTGGCTATCAAAAACATTTTATTAAAAAAGTAAGTATCTATGATGTTTTAGTATTACTATGTATGTTGGTTCTCTTTATTTAACGTGTATTTAAATGTAATTTTATACAAATATTATTAATGT
>NW_025790488.1:0-5298 GCF_021130785.1 Homalodisca vitripennis
AGTGTTGGATGAGAAATCAAAATTATGAACATTTACTAACCCACGACAACGCTCAGCAGTGCAGGAGAATGAAGTAGTTTTATGAAATACTTTACATAGGAATGTTGAGTTACGATCAGATGTCATGAGCTGGACCATTGATAAAACCCCCCCCCACCCCCCCCCCACTACCTTAAGGGAGGACTCCAGACTATCCTAGGAGTGACCACAGATGTTCCCACATTTCAATGCAAAAGAAATGGTAATAAGTAATTGTCTTTTTTTCACCTGTCTAATATTTTTGACGGACTGTTTTATGTTGATTGCCAATACATAATTTATTCGTCCACCAAAGACATTCAGTATCACAATGTTCTGCAAAAGATGGTAATGTAAGCCTGCACTGCTTAGTACTGAGCAATAATTAGTAGTTCAGGAACAGATGATTAGTTGGGGTTAAGACTTTAGAGTAAAACCTTGCACAGGATTTAATCTTTTTAAATAGGTGAATATAAAAATGCCTATAAGGTAGGACGTACAACCACATGTCATCATTGTAACAGGCTTCACTGTAGTTTGCATCTAAAAAACGTGTCCTTAGCTTACTTTATTAGTCTACACGCGCTACCGTAACATTGTAAGAATTTCATTATGATTGTGCCTCCACTTTGTTTTTTTATTTGACGCAAACATTCTTATATAAAAATCGACACACTATTTCATTCTTATGGTGATGCCCTGATTTTTTTATGAGCACATTTAAGAAAAAACAGGACAAAAAAAATCCTTCTTATACATAATTGGTAAACAGATGTCATAATAGAATAGGTAATCCTCAGAATTTACCTTTTAGAGGCTCCAAAAACTGAACAATAAAACGGTGGCCACTTCTTAAAATGACTGAAATTATATATGTAATCTAAACTTAAAGCATTAGTTGATAATTTGGCCATTGAAACGAAAATCTTCAATTGTTGATGTTAGTAGGCTTTTAAACCCATTGCGGATTATTTCACTGACGAGCTCATGGAGCGCAAAAGCGGTTTTGCTTTTATAATTTCCTAGGTACTTTGGGATAATACCGACCACACCCAGACATGAATCGTGGTATTTGGTACATTTTTTTTGCTTGTCTTAGCTGAATTACTAGATTAGCGTTAGAAGCAATATTTCGTCAATATTAAAACGTGATTTGCAGAGTCTCGCCGCCCGTTCAGCTGGCGTGCGTCGCTGTTGTATGTACTTCCGTGGGTTTTACCCCTACAATTTTCTCAAAACATAAAAATTCAAAAACAAAATATCTTTATTGGAAAAAAATTCACACAAAACTTGTTTTTATTCTTGATCACACTCCGCCATCCAAAATGGCAAGTGCCCTCCGGCCGATAGGTGCTGCCGAAGCCCGTGCTGATTGTAAAAAAAAAAAAAAATAACATCCCTTCGAGAGTGAGTACCTATCAGTAAAATATCCAAATTCTTGAGGGGGCTGATCATGAAATATAAATTGAATTGTAAATGGAAAAGGCAATTATGTGTACCATGCTTTACTATCATGTGCGATTACGGCGCGAACTTAATTAATCATGTGATGGGATTCTCAGAGGAAAGATAAGATAACAGCGACAACAATACCGATCAAAATACCTTGGAAATGCTTGTTGAATTGATGGAATGTTAGGTTCTCGTTACTTAACTACATCGTTTTTTAACGTGTCTAAGTTCATGGAAAAAAGTTTAAGCGTTGAGGGCATTATAAACGGAATCTGACCCCATTAACAAGGTGGGTACTTTGGGATCTATACCGACCACACCAGTATAGAGAAACACGAAAAGTATAAATTTATAGAAAACAAAATGATAGAAGGAAAGAAAAAAACAACTCTTTAATTACTAAATTACAAGCATTTCCAGGTTTTGTGATCGGTTATTGTTGTCGCTGTTATCTTATCTTTTCTCGGAGGGGGGGGGGGAAAAAATCCCGATTACGGCAGGCCGCGCGGCATCACATGATTTACACGGTACATAATTGCCTTTCCATTACAATTCAATTTTGATTTCTGATCAGCCCCTCTAGATTTTGATATTTTACTGATAGGTACTATCTGTGAGGATGTTTTTTCTTTCGTTGACATCAGGCCGCAGGCTTCGGAGGCACTCGCATTTTGGGTGGCAGAGTGGTGAATCAAGAATAAACACAAGTTTTGTGTGTTCTTTTTTCAATATAATAAGAGTTTAGTTTTAGTTTGGTAATGTTTGTTTTTGTTGAATTTTTGTGTTTGGAGAAATGTAGAGGTAAAACACGGAAAACGGAAGTACAACAAAGCGATGCACCAGCTGAACGGGCGCGCGAGACTCTGCTAATCACGTTATCTACTAGGAAGCTGTCTCGGAACTTTGGACTCTGTCGAGGGGTGTCTGAGGATGGGGGAGGGTGTCGTCGTGAGTCCGTGTGGCGCTCCGTTTTTCTGGGTGTTTTGCCGATAAGACAATTACCTTGTTTTTATATTGACGAATATATGTTGGTTTCTACCGCTAATCTAGTAATCAGTAGAGTAGAAGCAAAATGGTCAAAATACCGATTCATGTCTGAGGTGGTGGTCGGTATAATCCAAAGTACCTCCCAAAGTACCAAATTTCCCTCCAAATAGTTCCTTTAATGTCATGATAGAGTCGGCGCGATCGTCATTCACTTGTCAACTAAGAGTTACTTAACAATGGTCTAAGTTTAGAGTTTTCAAAAGTTTTATAAAATATCCTATAGATCGCAGTTGTATGTTGAAGTTGAAAAATCATGCATAATGAGTTTTACTCTCTGCTTTTAGCGCTTCTGAGTTGGGTGTTTTCCTCAGTTGTTATTATAATACTTTTGAGGTTAGTGACACAACGAAAAGACGCAGACGTACATGTTGGCGGGTTTAGTCTAGACCAATGGCGCCGGATGTTGTAATCGTTTACGGCCCCAGCCGCTTTTAGGGGTCTATGATTTAGACATATCCCTGCCACCCTGGAACCATTTGCCTTGCGGTGTTATCGTTCCTACATCACGGGACACCCCTAGCAGGCCTCCATGTTCCATCTGAATCGACATAACTTCACAGCCTGAATTTTCTAAATATACGAATAGCTGAGCGTTACTGTGGCGCCCTATTGTGTTCGTGCGCGCCGCTGACTGTATAAATTAGTTCATGCCGCCGTATGACGCACCGAAACAATATGATCCGCAATGGGGTTAAATCCGTTGGGAAACCATACAAACTACCGTTAGGAACCATGTGTACCGTTGACTTTAAAAATAATCTAGAAATCTTTAAGAGAATAACCTGGACTTGATTCTACATTTGTAAACTAGGCTATCTCATAACCACACCACCAATCTTATGTTAATAAAAACTTGGCAAGGTATTCAAGGCAGGAGCATAGGGCAGACCATCAAGTAAAAGCCATGCTGACAAAATATGGATTTGTTAGCTACTAAGCTCAGCGTGACACAGGAAAATGCTGGTTTATAACAGCTAACTGTGTATAATAATTTTATTTAATGCTCTTTTGAAACACTTGAACAATTGTAACTTCACAATCACAAATCTTAAAACTACTACTGGTCAATGCTCACAACTGTAGTCTTGACATAGGCTATTTCAATTAGCCTTCTTGTTTCGTCAACACAAAATTCTCTATGAATAGATCTGGTAGATATTCGTCAGGTTGATTAGATAAACATTCTTAAGTATCAAAAATCTAAGGTTTAAAAGCATTGATGGGCCTACCAGCAAAAGATTTCAAGCAATCACGTCACACTTAATGTTAAAACTGTACACTTTATATTGCATAGGACTTCCCCCCCCATACCATTAATATACGCATAATTGTACACGAGTCCTGTAGAAAATGTCTCGACCAAATATAATGTTTGATGCTTCCTATCTTTTGTCAACATCGTTTCCTTGTTACAAAAATGTAATCTTCCCATTCTGTCCCACTTTAAACTAACTACTAATAGCGCGTGACCATGGGAAAATGGGACTTTTTTTTTCTTGGGTTGGTCATTTATTGTCAAGTATTATTATCACAGGTGCATATGGAACTGGGGGGAAAGTATTATTATGTGTATTATGTTGATGCCTTTCTGGACATTTATTGCTAGTTACGGAGCAGGGGCATCACCGTGTATTCTGGGATTCAGAGAGGTTAATTTTTTTTCTAAAAGAGGCAAGCATAGTGCGCAGCTGGGGCATGGCATTGTTGGACTGGATCTAACGTAATTAGTCAGACTCGTTGTTTACGAATTGTTTCCACGTGAGGATACCGAACATCAGAACACAAAGGTGTGTCATTTAACCACTACTGAACTAGGAGGTTGAAGAATTAGACGTGGAGGAACAATCGGTCAGTTCAAAAATGGCCGTCCCTTCTTTATTTGAGTAATACCAAACTGTGAAATATGGATAGTGTTGCCAGAGGTACGAATAATTTTCAATTTGATTATTATGTGGCCGGTAGATTACACGGATGGGTTCGTTATCGTACCATGAAAGATTTTTGGACAAATTTTATACAAGTAAACAAACCAAAAGTTAATGTATTTGATAACATAATTTATGTATACCAACAATAACATAGCTTTTTCATTTAAATGTGTTTTTTTAGTACAATTATTTTATAGTGAAAGTACGATAAGTTTCTCGATTGTTGGTATGATAATCGGTTTTTTAAAATCTGGCTATACTGAGTTTGAGCAAGACGCTGGGAGTTATAGGAAAACTGTCAAAAACGGAGTTTTCAGAGGATTAAACGAAAATCGTTACGCTCCTTTAATTTTTCTGTTGCCAACGAAATTTTTTCTTCAATATTGTTGTTCAGGAAAAAAATGAACATAACCTTTCCATGGTCACGTTAATGTAAATTGATACCCAAATTTCCTTCGATTATCAGCAACTATTGATACTAAAGTGAAGGAGATTAAAAGGCAGATGCAAAAATAGTTAACTAGGCCTATGTTATTATTTTTTCTGTATTGAGATAAGACCAGTTGTTTTCGATTTCTTGAAGTGTAGCCTAAGTATGAGTGTAATGTAAATAAATACCGGAAATTTCCGCACAAACTTAAAAAATGTCTTGTTTTGTTTTGTTTTTAGAATTCTGTACTAGCCTACAATAACGAGAATGCCATAAAAAAAAAGTAGACTAGTGATCGGGAATAGAATACAGGAACAAAAAAGTAGACTAGCCTACTATGGTTATCGAAAATACCTAAAACCAGTAAAGGATGAGATAGTTTTTATGGTACACTTATGGTTTAGGCCTCTTACCTTGGTTAGT
>NW_025790489.1:0-4098 GCF_021130785.1 Homalodisca vitripennis
ATATCGATGTACAATGATTACAATATATTTGTGGTTTTTTTGGGGGAAAAAAATTACTGTAAAAGGGGGAATAATTTTTAAATTGCAACCCCAAAACTTGTGACATGTCTTTTAAAGATCTATTCAATAAAAACACGTGTACAAGTAAAAAATCTCTACTTTCTAAAAAAGTTATGGACAACTCTTTACATTTTACGGGTTTAAATTTAAATTTCCCTAATAAACGGATATATTAAAAAACGGATTGAGGATGGGATGTAAAAAACTTTACCCTTACTTATTAAAACACTTTAGTGGATTTTTGGAGGAGAAAACTTTCCTCCCCCCCATTTTAAAGAGGGTAGAAGGGGGTAAGTTTAAATTTCAAAATTGCAACCCCTATCTTGGGGGACAAGTCATTTTAAAGGTCTGTTAAATAAAAACACAAATGCCATGAATAAAAAACTCTAATTGTTCCTGGCAAAGTTTGGGAATATAACGCAAACAATAATAATCCGTACAGACAATTCCCAATGTTCCCCCATATTAACCCCAATGCATGCGTGATATCTTTCATTAAGATTTTGGGTGCGCGCTTATCTCTTTACTTAGATTAATTTAGTATCTAATTCTTGTTTGTACATAGTTTTGGTAAGAGGTGTCTTTTTCTAAGTGCAATTACGATGTAAGGGGGGTAATTTTTGTCATAACTTTGCTAGGAACATCGTACGCTATATCTTCGTGTGTTGTGTTTCTTTTGAATAGCCCTTTTAAAATGACATGTCACAAGTAGGAGTTAAAATTAAAAATTTTTAAATTTCCCCCCCCCCCTTTTAAAAAAGAAAGACAATTTGTTTTCCTTCAATAAATAAAAAAAAAAATATTTTAATAATTATGGTGAAGTGAGCGGAAAAACCGTTCGGTGGGTACATAATCATATAATGTATGCTCTCGAACAATAGGACTACATTTATCTTATCTTGTATACGACTTTGGGTCTCAATCATTCATGATTCCCGAGTTATGAAAGAATTTGCAATTTGGGTTTGAAAAGCGTAAAAAATACTTTATTTTCGTTCGTCCCCGAAATAAAAAATATGTTTTTAAACTATACGCTGCAGAAAAAAAGATTTTACGTGACAACGTCCTTTTCGGTAAATATTTATTGATATAAATATTATTAAATTGCACAATAGGAACAAGGAATTGAATGAAAATAAGAATTGCACAAATTTTAACTATAAAAAAATATATTTTGTTTACTAAAACATTGTAATAATTTGAAATTAATTAAAAATTTTTATTGTAAATGGTAAAGTTGAATAAAACTTTTACAAAAATTGGAATTTGAAATTCTTGCTAAACACAGTTAAATTCTAACTCCGCGCGTGGTGATTGGTCGGGTTTTTTTTCGTTTGTTTGGTCGCACTGTTATGACAGGTTAGAGGTTAAATTTGTTTTTTAAAAATGTTTGACTGCAATAGCGCTGTTTCTTCTCAATCGACTGAATTAGAGGGGACTGCAAGTGATTTAAACTAATAATTTACTTAACACTATCAACCATTTGTCAATAGTATGACATAACCTAAAAACTCAGTTTCTCAACTTTTGTGTCAATCAAAACAATTAATCAATCAATCATAGTTTACGAAATGAAATATCAGTGTACAATTATTTACCTTTATTGTTGTAGTTGTTGTAAAACGACGAATCTAAGCACCCCACATTTTCACGAATAAACATAGTTATCTGCTTTATCCCGTGCGGCGGTTTTCCCACAGTTATCGCTTTACCCCGTGCGGATCCCATGCGGCGGCCCCCCACTGGACGGGCATCGTAACGTTCCCGGGGCGTTACACTTTTTAGAGTGACTCCGAGCCGCAACCTAATTTAAGACGTTGTACGTCAAAAACTAAAAGTTTTCGTTTGTAAGTAACTTGATCATGTTTAAACTTGGAAATAAACATGGAAAAGATTTAAAAGAAATTCGATAATTATTGCAGCCTACCAGTAGGTGTGTGGCTAACGTTCGAACCCGGGTAAAAATATAATTTTTGAACGCGGGGTAGGTTGTTTTAAAACAATCTTGGTGTCTGTGCTATTGTTTTTTTCCCCTTTGATGCAAGGGCAATTTTTGGACCGCAAAGAGAAAGTTTTGTGTGATGAATTCACTGGATCTCATACACCAATACATCACTACATCAATATAAATAAATTTTTTTTTTTTTTGTATTGATGAGAGTCCCCGTATTCCTGTCTTCACCGAAACGTTACCCCTTGGTATTGTTAGTTTGCGAGCAATTTTAAGCTTTTGTGAGCAATCAGTCTAAATTTGTACTAAGGGTACATTTCTTCTTTCGCCTCACCACTAATCACGTTACGTTTCATTGCGGTTGCGTGGAGAGGTAGATTTAATTCAGTGAATAATGATTCAAGCGAAAATGTAACATAAAGTAAAATTTTAAATAGTAAAGTAACTTACCTAAGATAACGTTTTACTTTCCCGATTAATTTCAGATATAAAGTTGTATGTCCTTCTACAAGACCAAGTTATCGTGTTATGAGTTGTCGCAAAAATAGCTAATCCCCTCGCGATTTATTGTCGGGCTTTGGGTCCAATTTTGAATTCATCATTGGTTCTTGAGTCCTATAATGGTTCTTTTTTGAGGAATTTTTTATGCTTTCTTTCTTTTTTCGACTACAGCTGCAACGTCGGGGCCAAAATGCTTACACCGCGTTGTAAGAGTCGACTCAACGTGAAGGGGTGTCATTTTAAGTTTTATCAAAAGATTACATTCGTGGGCAAAATTTCAAAGAAAAATTAAACCACCAGCCCCTTTCCCCTTCCCCCACAAAAAATCATTTTAGTTAATTAATTATTTTGCAGGGAACGTGGGGAAGACATTTTTTATTTAAAACTAAAGTGGTGCTTGTATATTTTTATTTGAAAACAATTAAACTTATAGGTTAAAAATTTGCAATACCCAGAAAATTTTTACAAAAATCTCAGAGATCTCCAAATCCATTTGGAACAAAAGCAATTGCTTAGGTTTTTTAAAAATGTTTGAAGAGCGGAAAAGTTCGTTTTTCGGCCTAAAAAATGCACCTTCCGGGGAGAGAAAAAAAAACAGCTCGTAAAAAGGTCGATGTGTGTTAATTGCAGAATTTCATATCTTTCACTTTATCTTTTAATTGTTGTTCTTTAGGGCAAGAACCTTAGAAATTGCACCTAGTCCCATAAAGGACCTTTGCATGCTTCTCGAGTGACAGGATATTCTGGATGGGTAAGGTTGAGAGTGGGACCCCCTCCTGTTTAAATCCATGAGCAAGAATTTACGGCACTAATCACAAGTAATGTTCCCCCGGAAGAAGAAAAAGAGGGAGTCTGAACCAACCTCTCTAAACAAAGCAGGCAGAGAGTGGCACCCTTTATGTTAGGTAGCAAGAACTTTGACACCAGGGAATGAACCCCCCCAAATTTTAACAATCATCTTCCGCATAGACTTAAAAAATTGCACCCAAGAATCTCGACATTTGCGGTTAGGATGTGCCCCCCCTGGACATCCTACGGTTGCCGATTTTTAAATGAAAAATCGGTTTGGAACCCTGCTGGGTTCGCTTTTACTCTTACATCCCCATTCCTTCTTTTGCGACCGTTTCCAGAGCGTTATCAGTCTTTGCTAGAGTGAGCGGTATCTGCACGGGAGCCGCCCCGGGCTGCCGAGTAAAAAGAAATTGTGCCTAAAAGATCCCACCCCTTTTGGTGAATTTGAAGGCCTTTTTTCCCAAATGTAAAAAAAGAAAAAGGGGTTTTCCCATAAGATAAGGTAAAAGGAGGGGGAAAGTGGAAGGGGCAGAAGTGGAAGGGCAGAAGGATTCTCAGGGTCCATCCATGGAAGGGACGCGAGGGTAGCAGTCTATCATTACCGCTGTTGTGTAACGACATTTCCTCGAACTGCGGGACCCAGGGCCCTGGAATGTCAGCCTTGGGGTTTGACGTGATGTGCCATATGTCCCGGGATCACACACACAGAAAACTTTTCCCAAAAAAACATAAACAAAAGGAAAAAGGCAGTCGCGGGATGATCGACAAAGTGACTACTTTTTTATAAAGGGCTG
>NW_025790490.1:0-4663 GCF_021130785.1 Homalodisca vitripennis
TTTTTATAAAAAACACATACAGACAGATAGACGGAAAACTAAATTTTTAGGACATACCTTAATATGAACTGTTCTGCTCATTTTTAGATGTGAACAAAATCTAAAGTATTGGAACACATTTTCTGAACACACTGTGTAATATAACTAAAACATTGTAAGACTGCCTAGAAGTGTCCATTCATTTCGCAACTGTATGCACGTAAATGAATATCCCAATTATTTCAATACAAATGATATATAATCAAAACATACAATTTAAAAAATTACATGAGTTTTGAAATATAATTTACGAAAATACTCATTTTGTTTTATAAAAATATGGTTTCAAGATAGCCTAAATTACTACATTTTTTATATATATAATAGGATTTCAATCCTCGAAACATTGTGTTTTTGGGTATGTTTGAACAATTTGCTTTCCTTTCTTCTTTATTTTTTGAATGTCTTATTAATACCTCCCCCACTTGATGAAGAGGGTGGATTCCAATTATCGAAACGTTGTGTTATACCTTTTAAAGCATATAACTATGTCAAAAGCCTAATTCCTGTTATCCATTACAACCTTGTTATAAAATGTGATAGATTATAAAAATACTACTGCGTCTTAAACCTGATGCAAGCCGTACTTAATGACTATTGCCAACTGTGGGGTTAAACAGCGTAAATATTTTAGTATATATATATATATATACTAAAAAAGATATATATACTAAAAAAGTTTTTTATATATTACAGAGTGATTGTCAAATATTAAAAATGTGTCATAACCTTGCTATTTTCTACTAAGGGCTTTGCAGTAAAAACTTTAAAAAAGAATTAGCCCAATCGAAAACCTATTGCACCAAATCCATCTGTAAAAATGCTATTCACTCACACGATGCCAGCACTCTGTATGAGTATGAACACAGAGTGGCGTGCTGTGATTATTTTAATAACCATCACCCTAAAATAATACATCTCTCCCTTAATCAGTATAGTAGTGCGTGTGGACCAGCCGCCGCACCCTTCACTGTCTAACAGAGATTACAGATCTATGCGTTGTCTGTTTTCTACAATAATTTAAACAATTGAAAATCTTGGACGCAAGAATGAAATTAAAATGTTTTTACTAGAGGTGAAGTTAAGACTATAAAGTCCTCTCTACCATTTAACCTCATTAAAATTTAAACTAACATATACACATTTACAAGTAATAATAAATCCATTTATTCAAACTATTACAGGGTGTTCCCTAACTCTCTGACAAAGGTTATACCACGTTATTGCTCAGTCAAGACAAATACTGTATATTTCTCCATATGAACATGGTCTCCGATGCTTAGTTTCCCATCTGTCTGTCTGTAGGTATGTGTTTTTATAAAAAAAATTAATATCTTAAAAACTATCAAATTAAATTATATCATATTTAGTTCAAATGTTTGTAATAACAAGGCCAGTTACAGAAAAATATAATGAATTATCTGTAGTATTTTCAAAATGGCTGTCATTAAAACTTTTAAACTTTGAATATCTTGAAAACTAGCATTTTTCTCAAGAATTGCTAGAATACACTTTTTAGAATTTTTTCACAAATTAATGACACCAAAAGATTTAAATCGATTTAAATAACTATTAGAGAGATTTACTGTGACAAGACATGGCCCATCATTGAGGTTCTCAGCGAATAGCCAACAACACAAAACTGAATAAACGGCAGCTCTCAATGTGGGCCATGTTTGTCACAGTAAATCTGTTTAAATCAGTTATTTATTATTCGATTTAAATCATTTTAGTGTCATTAGATTTGTGAAAATCCCTCTAAAAACTGTTATTCTTGCAATTCTTGAGAAAAAACCGGTTTTTATGATATTCAACGTTAAAAAGTTTAATAGCCGAAATTTGAAAATGCTAAAGATAATTTCATGACAATTCAGTAACTGGCCTTGTTATCATAAGCATTCGAGTCAAATTTGGTATAATTTAATTTATTACTTTTTGAGATATTAATTTTTTATAAAAAAACACAGACAGACAGATGGGAAACTAAGCACGGAGACCCATGTTCATATGGTAAAATATGTTTCTTGACCTGAGCAATAACATGGTATACCTTTGTCCAGAGAATTACGGGACACCCTGTATAATGAAATGAATCTTAGCTTAAAGAAACAATCATCAATAATAATAGTAACTCATAAACCACCCAGTGTGTCAGCCAGCCCCCGAAATAATTTTCTACATACGCTACTGATGCAAGCATTGCATACTTGTAGCCAACTTATCATTAATCTCAAACGTTAGAATACGTTGTTTCGTATATAGTGGAGTAATTAAAATAAATAATTATAGATTGTACCAATAACTACTTACAGTTTCAAATTTCATTTCACCCTATTTATTACGTCGCTTTGAAATGTCTATATAACTGGGCAAAATTATTATTATTTTTTATTTTGTACAGAAAATGGATTCCTAACAATAGGAGCGTGATTCTGTCAAATTTTCTATACGGTGACAGTACAATACAATCTGATACAGCGGAGTATGGACATAAGTTTGTTACGTTCCTTTTCTGACAGAATGTAACACAAATCTTTCCCCAGCTGACTGCAACTTTTATACTAATTCCCTACTGTAAACTTTGCTATTCTTTAAGCTATTTTCCGAAAATCAATAGAGGTCTTTGTTGGGCCAAGGGAACCTATATACCAAGTTTCAAGTCTGTAGGACTTTTTAACAAGAGTTTCGATTTACGGACAGACAGGCAGAAAATTACACACATTTAAGGGCCTGTCAATTAATAATTAAGGATAATTTCGAATCCTTAATAACCCCAAATATACAAAACTGGTACATTTTCTTTTCATAAGCAAATAGCGAAACAGTGCTAAGCAAAAACAGCGATGGCAGTCAATGATAAAAATGTAAGCAGTGAATGGCAATTTATCTGTCGATTAATATCAATCTATATGACGTAATATACGATGCCATTACGGTTTCTTCTGTGGCTAAAGCTTTTAACGATACGATGGTGGGAGGGGAGAGGGGGGGGGTCAGCGCCGTCGCTTCGTGTTCGTGAATGGGTCCGGAAATAGCCGAAGATTAAGGACTGCCACCAACACACATTCTTGACTTTTTATTCATCCCGTTTTGGAAGACAAATTATTACCAAGAATTAAAAAGAAGTATGAGATCAGGTTCAGTCTTTAACACAAGGACCTAAGCCCCCAACCCAAATACTGTATTTATAAGTGTATGTCTTTTTCCTTTTATTTTTGTAAAAGGGCGCCAGAATTCAAAATTTGAATCCAGAATATTTACGTTATACGTTGTTAATTAAGTAATTCTTAAGAGTCCTACAGGTCCTTCTTAAAATCCTATATTTTTCAGTACGTGCGGTCACCCTTGATAGAAAAGTCCTGAAGACTGAAATTAGTCTTGGTCCAAGAAAGGACGCTATTGATTTAGGAGTCAAAAGATCAAAATTGGAGGTAAAATAAATAAACTGTAGTGTTAGCAAATAGTGACGGCGGCTGGGGTCCAGGTAGTTTTGCACCAAAACACACACACACACACACACACACACACACACACACACACAACACACACAACCTCACACACATACACAAGTATAGAGATAAGACCGACCGCATTTCCACCCTATAGCACATTTCTAATCAAACCCAGATTTTTGTTACTCGTAAGGTTATCTTACAGGGATTATATAGATTGTAAACATCATAACAAAAACATGATACCAAACAACGTATAATACTTTGAAATTGTCACACAGTATTGGTTAATCATGAAACTAAGATGTTACTTAACAACCGGGGTGGAAATCAGTAGTGCTGGGCTGGCCCTTAACCCTCTGTGCTCGTGAGTGTGGGGGCGCGTGCGGGCGAGAAGACTACCTTCGGCTGCATATCTAATTGGTTATGATACTGTATTATATTTTTACATTGGCTAATAACCACGAGGACAACGAGACAATCGCAGAAGAAAATAACATTATCTCATTTATTTATTTGTATTGTTTATATTTTTTTCGCCGCGCTGTTACCAGCACTGGTTGTCAGTGTTATCTTCCCGATGTTCCTGGAACTGAATTCTTGGCGGAATGATAACCTAATTGGCGCGTAGTAATCTCTCTCCATTGCACTTAGTAGACGATAACTAACCTACCTACACGGAAGGACCTTGCGCGCTTTGTTAGTAAGTAAAACTACTATTTTTCTATAATAAATTAGCCCTTTCGTGCGAGACATCTATTTTAGATGACGTATTCTAAAGCAAATTTGTAAATAGTAAAGTGAAATTACCTGTGATGAGTTTTTATTTGCCAGCTTAGAATGGATAAGTTTGTGGTGATGTCCTTTTGAGAGACTGTAAGTGATTGTAACGTCTCGATAAAATAGAGAATCCTGTCGCGATTTTGTTTTGGCGAGTTTCGATTCCGAATCTATTCATGTTCTGTTCTCGTTTTTTTCTCACTTTTAATAGATTCTTTGGGACACCAAACTGTTGAGCTCTAAGGTATAAAGTCGAGTCAAGTCTATCGACTTGTAGTTGTCACTTGCCGTATTTATTTAAGGGAAGTCATTTATAGTGTACTGTCAATTATTAAGTTTCGTAGTCAATATTCTAAAGAACATTGGAACCACTAAGTCTACCACAGACATCA
>NW_025790491.1:0-3367 GCF_021130785.1 Homalodisca vitripennis
TTACAATGCGAAATTTGCATCTAAATAAATTATAAATAACACTAAAACACATAAAACCTTCTCAAAGTATTCACGGAACAGTAACCACACAATACCATGATAATAAAGATTACTAAGAAAATAACTACTCGCTAACTGGGCTTGAAAAGGGTTTCCTACTGAAATTTTTATGAAAATTGAGTTTATTATGAATTATTCTATTTAAAAACGCCCTTATTTAATGCACTAATCTCATTGTCATTGTTTCATAATAATAAAGATACAAAAGTGAAAAATTCAAACTTCATGATCACTGTTGTTGTCGTTTACTGTCAATTATAAATAAAAATCATCGTGACTCATATGCTTATTGTGTTCTGACAATTTTTTTACATTGAGGTTTTGTTACTGATGATGTCCAGTTGATTTTGATGTGAATATTTCTTAATTTTTTAAATTAAAAAAAGGTAAGAGTGATTTAGAAAGTAATTTCTCCAGTGATTTATTTTAAGAAAAAAAAAAAATTATTTTAAAGAAAGTATTACTTTTTGACTTAGAGAATGTCATTTCATGCCCCGAACATCTAAATTCATTTTTCTATACAAGAAAGTTGAATGTGTACAATAGACAGTTATACAGTGAACAAATAAGTATTTGTGCTATATGGAAAAGACAAAGGCTGGAAAAGTGGGAACAACATTCAAGCGCAAAAATATTCTTCTGGGAAAAATTTTTTTGCACAATATTTAAATAAATAAAACATAGCTTACATGGTTTCTGTTTACTTTTCATCCTTCTGGAAAATTCCTGTCCCAAAAGTTGGAAATTATAGTTTGACAAGGTTCCAAGGCAGTTGGGAACCCTTTTAACTTTTCTTTTGTGGTTTTAGAAAAGTGACAAGGTTCCAACGCAAAATTGCATACCAGAAATCATGAAATTACTTGAAATAATTTTATTTTTCTAGTGGAAAGGTGTGGGTATTAATTCCAAAAACAAACCTACTGAAAATTACGCATAATTTCAATTAATGTACGTTTTTTACAATATCAAAACTTTGAACCCGACTTTCCAAAAAAAACAAAAAAACAAAACATGTCAAAACCCAAGGTAGCGTACTGTCAAAATATGACCCGTTTCCACAAAAATTTAAAAAGGGAAAAGACTATTTGTACTAATATACTTCCCAAAATTCCCTTTTCAGTTTTTCTTTCTAATATTTGGGTTCTTCGTCCATTGCGCCTCACTCATTGAGAAAACAAACAACCAATAAAAACCCGTTTCCACGCAAACGGAAACGTACCCAAACAAAATAAATTTAGGTTAAAAAACCCTTAAATTTAAACAATTTTTTTTTTGGTAAAGAGATAGCGATCTCTGGTTTTCACCAATTTTTTAAGGGTTTTTTCCCATGTCTTTAAAAAATGAGGGTACTTGATAGGGGTTTACATTAGAGTTTTTTGGGGGTTCCCCCCAAAATTTCGCTTTTAGGGGGGGACAAAAAATTTCAATATCATAAAATGAAATTTCCCTTTTTCCATATTGCACCACTCCCCAAAGGATGTCCCCTTTTTTTAAACCTATAGAGAAAAATAGAAGGGGGGTCCTGACTTTATATTCACCCTGTATTCAACTGTATTTTTAAATGGTGGGGGGTTTTGGGTTTATTTAACAGAGCTTTATATTTTTTTTTTTTTTTAATGGTGGATTTTTTGGTTTTTTTAAAACAGAGCTTTCACTTTATATTTTGGGGGAACTCAAAAAAAAGACTCGTCGGACAAATAAAAAATGTGGCACATATATTAGTTATTTATAGATTGTGTTATAGACTACGAAATATAAGCATTGAGAAATGTAATCGTGTTTCATATTAACGAATTTTAATCATAACACTTTAAAAATACTTTATTCTAAGATGTTTTGTCATTTTAGTGGTTTTGCCAAAAAATGCTCTTTTGGGATTAAAGTACTTTGCTTTGTACATTAGAGGAACGGAGAATACTGAGAGTCAAAAAATTAACACACAGATAAAAAAGAATCGTGCCCCCAGTATTTAACAAATTCCCCGCTAATTTTTTTTTAAAATTTGATAACAAAAAGAAAAGGGACAGGTTTGCAGTAAAAAAAAAAAGGAAAAATTTCCACCATTTAAATTTTAAAAACGACCAGGCAGTGCCCCAAGCTGGCCTTGTAATCCCAAACACACAGGAGACGTAATGTTGAGGAGTATTTAAAAAACTCTAAAGTATGTGAAATATCGTGTTTTAAAGAAATTTTGGGTTCGTAGCATGTTCGCCCCTTTTTTACTGTTTTTAATCTTCTTTTTTAGAACTGAGATTTAATTCAAATACTGTTGTAAAGGGCTTTCAAAACCCCTTTAAACCCACGATGATGTTCTTTGTCTAAAAGGCATTGACTATAACCAATTCCACCTAGTGTTTCGTTAAGTTTTGTTATGAAAAAAAAAAAAGGGTTTTAAGTTAGATGAACTATACAAGGAACCACCAGAGAGTTTCAGTTGGCGGCGACCAATAGAATTTGGGCTGGGGCCCGCGCGACGTTTGCCAAAACAACTGCCGCTGCCGCCCGGCACGGCCCGGCGCATTGTGGCTGAAAAAATGCTGCGCTATCACAACTAACACTGATACTGAACATTTAAAACTTATCAGTTTTAAAAATTTAAAAACAATATTTAAAATGCGTTGACGTTTGCTATATTATATTTAAATTACTTGTATAGTTTATTAATGTTATTACAAAAATAAAATATTTGATTAAAACCCAAAAAAATCGTCCCGGGCAGTTTTGTCAGAGTAAAGTACTTGCTTATTTCCATACGGTAAACAATCTTTTCAGTGATTTTAAAAAGATTACTAAACACACACAAAAAATTTGTATAATGTTGTTTTATTGGAACTGAATGGGCGTGTTGCTTGTTTTAAAAAAAATTTAAAAAATTTAACAATATAATCAATTTTAAAATTATCGAACAATTATATTTTTTAAAATTTTGAAATAATCAAAAAATTTTCCCCCCAAATTAAAATTTTTTGGGCCTACTATTTTAAAACTTACTTTAGAACTTTATAAGAAAGTGCATTCATATTTTTAAAAAAATTGTGCTGAATGATTTTTTTAAAATATGGCCCGTTTAAATTTTTTAAAAACACCCACGTGTGAAAAAAAAATTTTAATAAAACAGATTCAAGACTATTAATAGCCGGTTGGAAAAATGCTTTCAAATGGTTATAAATTTATTTAGGGAACCCAAGGGGGTAACAAAACCGTTGCGACAAAAAATTCCCACCGGGTTTTGTACTGAATTTAAATATATTTATGGAAAAAAAACATAAAATTTTTTTTTTAGAATTTTTAAATTTTTTAAAAAAAT
>NW_025790492.1:0-4995 GCF_021130785.1 Homalodisca vitripennis
ATAAATATAAAAAAAATAAAGGGAACTAACCCTTTTTTAGCCATAAAATTAAATTTCTTTAACAAATACTGGTTCAAACAGTAAAAATTTTAAAAAGGCCAAAAAAGGATGCGTATGTTTTTTTTTTGTCAATTGAACATAAAATTGTGTAAAGTTCAAAACTGCCGAGGTTTGATAAGTTTGGTTTTAAAACCAAAATTTGTTTTTTACACAAAATGTTATATTTAGTAAATTGTTAAAAGATTCTGACTGCGATTTTTTTTTTAAAACGTTTTGGAAATCACCGGAAGGAAGGCTATAGGACGGTATTTTTGAATTTCAGTTTTAATCATTTTTCTAATAGATAGGTTTAATTAGTGGATTTTAGTTTTTCAGGAAAAATACCTTTTGAAAAACAATTATTAATAAAAAAGACCAAGGGCTTTGATAAAAAGTGAGGCTGGTACTTTTAATATATGTTGGAACTTCATCCCATCCACTGTTTTTTGATTTTTTTTAAAATTTTGAATGTGTAAAACGTTCTCAGTTTTCACAAAAGTGGGGTGCAAAAAGAAAGTTGGATAAATTTTGTTATCTTTATTCAAAAAATTAACGATCATTTTTCGTTTGGTTTTTAATTAATTTACTTCCGTTACTAAAACAAAAGTCTTTAAATTAATTGGCTTTTGGAAATTATTGATATGGGTGATTTATTAACTATTAGTTCGGAACCTTATCCGCTTTAAATTTTAACTTCCCAAAGTTTCTCTTTTAAACCACCTGCCAAATCGTTGTTGCCTTTTTCTCGCATCCAATATCAATGTGTCAGTTTCTTTTTTTTTTTAAGCAAACAATTTTTTTCCTTAAGATATTAAAATACTTCTTATGTTTTAGTGAGTTTTCTGGACAGTTAAGTGATTTCTGGCTTATATAAGCTCGTTTTCTCCTGCGTGGTTTTAATTTCCCGGTCATCCAAACCTGCTGTATTCCCTTGTTTTTTTACAGTGGAGTTTCAGTGAGAAAAAATTGCTAAAAAAAAGTTTTAAAATCATTGTATAAAAATAATAAAATTGACACATATAAAAATCGAAAAAACATTCTGTTGAAAATAAAGGTTTTTACAAAACACTAATATATTAATTATTGAATTGTCTTTTTCAAAATTTTATTTTTTGACTTTGGTTTTATTTCTTTTTTATGAAGGGATATTCTAGTTACAGCATTTGTGGTAGACAAAGAAGGCTCCATCAATTTGCTAATCGGGCTAAAAGTTGTAGAATTTCTCTACACTTTTTGATGAAACCTTTGTTATTCTCATTGATTTTTCGAAGTTTTTTTTCAGACAAAAAAAGGTGATAAAGTTATATAATTTGCTTGTTTTGATTGTAAAAGATGTCTATTTTAAAAATCGGCAGCTATAACTTGTGTTAATGTTTTTTGAGAGTGAGCGCTTCCTTGAGACTAGAAAAGAAATCTAGAGTTTGCTCTCGGGATTTTTGTACAAAGCCATTCCCAAAAAACACATTACAACCTTTAAGAACCTCAGCAACGCTGTATAAATGTGCCGCCCGATACTTTTAAACGCGATTGATATTCTTTCCTAGAAGTTTTTTTGATTTGATTTAGCTAGTATTGCGGCCCTTCCCCGCCTTTTGTTCTGAGAGTGAGTAGCAAATTGACAAGTCTGTATCAGGCCGGTATGCAGCAGAGTTTCCCGTGCAGCACAGCCCAAGTTCCCCTGTGCACGCACACATGGAGATCGAGGAAGAGAATCGAGTGTATGACAAGTTCAGGAATTTTATTTTTAAATCAAATTTTTATACCCTAACTATGATTGTTTCTCGATTGTTGCCCAGATCGTTTTCCCCTCCACAGCTACACAAAATCCCTCTTCCATTGTGGCAGGTTGTTTCTGATTTGTCCCAAACATGTGTTGTCAGTGTAATTTATTGGTTTTATGAAGGGTTTTGTCTTTATAGAAGTGGGTCCGTTTTGTTAAAGAGGGGTGTAGGTGTTGATTTGAAGAAAGTGCGTGAATTGTATGTCTAAGGGGTGGTTATGTCCTGAATATCATTTATAGACTGGTAGAAAAAGTGGTTCTGCCAAAAATATTCAATTGGCAGGCACCTGATATGTCACAATTATTAATTGCAGTTGCTCTTAATTAGAGATGAACCAATTTTGGTTGTTTTGTTGCGATTGGAGCAAAGGATTCTGGGGTAAATTTTGATCTACTTTCTAACCCAATAAAACAACCACTTGGTTGTGCTTCCCTCAATCTAAATTTATTTTATTGATTTATTAATATAAGCGCATTGGCTATAGTAAAAAAAATTAGTGTATTATGATTTTTTATTGTCAGGGAGTGTTGTTTAAACCACTTAAATATGGATTGATCATATGTTTTTCATGCAATACAGTTTCTTACATTGCAATTATTGCAAGACAAAGAGAGACTTACTTCCTTGTTTTTATTACTTACCGTTCTAATGTAAGACCTTAGTAATTTTTTGGGATGCAAGTTCTTTATCGACATGTGGAATACAATTATTTTCATACTTTTTACCATCCGAGCTCCTAGTTACTACACTTTAAGGTGGAATAGCTGTTTTTCCCTTTGTTCTTATCACACCAATTGAACCACGGAAATAGAACCCAATCGTTTTTGCGATATAGGCTACTACTTTACATGATAATTCGACGTTAGGTCAGTCTTTACGTCATTTTCTTTAAAGATACTTTTTAAAGGGGACTTTCTAGTATTCTACTTAAAAAACTTTTTTTTGTCTTGTAATAAAATTCTACGCTTCATGAAACGTTTTTACCATAAGAACTTTTGATATTTAATACATGTTTTAATAGAAGGAAACACGTTTGAAGGGAAACAGATTCACTACATATTGTTTATCTGGGTATTAGCTCCAAGTTTCAAAAAAACATTTTACCCATGTGAGTTGTGGCTCTTGCTGGAAGTAATTGTGTAGTGCGCACAAAGAACTTAAATACAGTAGGGGTTTAGATACAAACGATACAGGCTCCAGAAAGTTTAAAACAAACCAAATTTAAAAAAAAATAATATAGTTCAAGAAAAAAAAAACTTTTTTAGAGTTTAAAAGGTACTGTAATATTATAAAATTACTTACGCTAATTTTAATGGAAAAGGATAAATTTTTTAAATTTAAAATTAAAAAAGGTTCATATTGCTGTCGAGATGGGCAAAATCCTGGTAATACCTATTTTAAAAATTTTAAAGATTAATTTTAAAAAAAAATTTCGTTATCAAAACATTACTTTTCTTAAACGTTCTTATAAATAAGTTAAACTTATATAAAATTAGTACTACATACTGTTACCTAGAAGTTTTTGTACAGACTGTGATTGTATGCATAAATGAATAGTTGCACATATATTTTTTAATATTTCCCAAATATAAAGGGGAAACGGTGGGTGCTATGTAACATTTTATGAATCTCAAATCAGCAGATTAAATATTACTGACGTAAAGCTTTCTGATTGATTAAAGGGACATGGTTAATTAAAATCACCTGTACAGAATATACTCTGTTCCCATTGCAACAAAATGAAACCGTGTTTAAGATTGATTTCTTATAGCAAACACTAACCATGGACTTAAAGTTAAACTGGTGTATTAAGATAAAATTTAAAAGTAGTCCTTTCATATAGGACTCAAATTGTGTATCAAGTATGCTGGTCTGAAAATCCTCTATGTATTGATTTGTGGTTAAGTGTTTTGCAAATCATAAAAAGACTAATTATTTTCGCCAAAATTATTGGTGTGTATTAGTGATTTTCTCATAGTTTTTGTTTGATTAGATATTTAAAAGAAATACTTTATATTGTTTTATTTTCAGTCGGAAAGTTTTTTACAATGCTGAAAAGAATTTTTATGCGTGAATTGTCGTTTCTTAGTGATTTCGGAAATCTATAATTGTTATCACGTAAACTCAACTTAAATAGTATGTACTAACTAAAAATAAACTTTGTATCTTTCACGAATTATAGTTATTAGATGAGCGTTAGTCGCTACTCCAGGGAAATAGCATATTTTAAGTTTGTATCTGTCTTTTTGTTCGCCTGATCTCTCCAAATTTTGAAAATTTAAGATTGGAGGCCGCATTTTTATATATATATAGGGCAAAATCAAATTTCGATGGTGATGAATCTCACTGTTTTGAAAAATTTGGCTTAGTGTAGTGAACTTTTTATGTTGGACGTTTAAAAGGTATAAGGTCTCAAAACTATGATGGCAACGAGAAAAATTTTGCAAATAAACGGAATACAGTCGTTTACATGAATACGTTTAAATTTTATCTGCTTACAATTATATGTGACATTTATAACAGATTTAATCGCGGGTTTTAACTTGCTTGTTTTGGTCCTGAAAGGACGTTCCTTTAAATCTCAACATATAGTCCTTTACACTACTTTTAAAGGCGAAATGTATTTTATGGATATATGCAAGATAAAGGGGTTCGATGATAGTGCTTGTTATCTTCTGGATTTTTTGGCTGAGTGGGTAGCTGAGAACATGCGTGAATGAATATATGTGATATAAAACTTTTTTAAATTCGAATATTTATCTTTGCTATCACTCTGGGTTTCAAGGGAAAAAAACTTTTTTCGGTCTTCCTGTATTTCTATCTCCTGCTGCCCCTTTTTCCAATGTTTCCTAATAAACTTATGGACTTGAAATTGTTATCACATAGCTGCCGTGTCAAAATCCATGAAATATGGCTTATAGAAACATTTTATACATTTACACTATATGTAGGTTGGATAACCTATTCTTGTCCTGATGATTGTTCTGTATTTTTATCCATTTGAAAATAGATCCAATAAGTATAATGTGGCTCACCCGTCTTTACTTTTTGTATGTTTTTGTAAGAAAATATCCTGTTACGATACATTGCCTTTCATAGGAGTAGTATAAACATCAACTTTTTTGTAAAAAAATATATTTAGAATTTTCTGTTAATTTATTAATTTATCCATTGC
>NW_025790493.1:0-4987 GCF_021130785.1 Homalodisca vitripennis
AACAACAGCAAAGCTTGTTACCACACGTGGTGTTGTGTACTTGTATCTTGTTTATTCTGCGATTGTCTCATTACCTAAAAAACTAATATAAAAATGCTCACTAACGCTCGGCAAAATCCCATGGAGTGGTTCAACGCTGTGTACAACGAAATGAAGCTCCAAGGAAATGTTTAAGTCTAAAAGGTCAGTTTGTTTTCGATACATCTTTCGGATAAACAGTGACATTTTTCCAGCCCCTGTGGTATAGATTTTGCTGAAAAAATTAACATAATGACAGAATGTAATATAACAATACCATGTAAATAGATGGAAACAATCCAAAACGATCAGACGTAAGCAAATCAACATAAGATACGTTTTTACCGCATTATTTATTACCGCAGAGTGACAAGATTTACAGGGTTAGTTTATTTGCAATGTTCGCTCCCAGCCGCTCTAAGCCATCATTAAATATGCATACCCAGAAGTAAAGCACACGCATGAACCCAGGGGCATTGCTCTGCATAAACAATTTTAATCAAAACGTTAACTGAGCTTAAGTTTTATTACAAATAAATACCTGCATTTCGATGTTAAACCATGCTTTGGCTTTATCGATGATGCTGTGCGGTATCTAAGTACTTTTTTAATGTTATATTTAGTTCTTTTATGACAGTCCAATTTCCTTTTTAGCCTTATGTTGCGCGTCCTCATGGGCCACGGGTCTGTGCGAGAAACATAATAAGTACAAGGTCGATACAGTACAAGGTCAATGGTAGAGATAAAAAGTGCTGTCAACAACGGTCATAGACAGGATTTGAACCCTTGCTATCTCTTACTCAGACGGAAAGTCCAACGTCTTTGACCACTCGCCATCGGAACTCCTAAGGTACTGCCTTTTCCTTCACAACATTTTTATACCTATTCTTAACTTCCCTTCTCAGTCTGCCAAAAATCAGAAAAATACGTCAATGTTTTAATACGAAAATTTTAAGGAGTAATACAAGACGACAAATCGAATTACAAACTCTTTGATACCGAGGTCATAAAAATTGGTATTTAAACAATGTAGATACAAGCTTTTAACGGTTGTAATGCTTGGTTGATGCTGTCGAAACATGTGACCAATAACTATTTTGATGTTTGATTTGACCGATTTGTTTGTTTTAAAACTTGTATTATTCTTTAAAATCTTTCATAACTGTATTGGTCTTTACGGTATTAAGCATTAAATTTCAATCGTACATCTCAATAAGTGATATAATAAAATAATACAAATCTTTTTCTTGTTTTAAGTTTTGTATTTTTACTGTTTTTTATATAAAAACTAAAAATCTCTATATGTAGACATACAGTAAACTACGCATTGGTAACAAGTTTATAATTATTAAGGTGTGAGTTCACCAATCTTTTAATTTGTTCCAAATAAAGATAGTCCATTTCGACAGCCAGATTAGAGTACGAGTGTCCTATCTCTAGATACGCGTGTCTGATCCCCGGATACGAGTGTTGTATTTCTAGATACGGATATCTGATCTCCAGATACAGGTGTCTTATCTCCAGATACGGGTGTCTGATCTCTAGATATGGATTTCCAATCACATCAATGCCGAAGTTTGTTACTTGTCAGTCCTAGTGTAATATTGTAGCAAGAAGGTTGCGGTGAGGAAACTAGCAACTTCCTTCACTTGCTTAACTTATTTCAAGACATTTTCCTACCTATGTCAGAGTTCACGATGATATTCTTTTAGAAAACTACCGCTTTGGAAATTCCACGATGTTTAAAGCTCTCGTGAGGAATAAAGCGGATTTTAGATATTCCCTCCAAGGACTTCCGAAAGATATCTATTCCAAAGCAACATAATCATGTCAAGAAGCAAGTAATAATATACATGAGCCTTGAAGAAAATCTGGATATATGGTTGTTCATCTATTGGTCTTGAATATGAATCAATTTTAATAGTATTACCTGTCTAGAATATAAAGAAGATCTAATTTTTCTGCCCTTCAAAATCAATAAAAAAGGCTTATCTGTATTTCTCGCTTAGATCTTTATATATACGATTTATTCAATAAGTTCATTTTGATCATGGAAGACTCATATTACCGTTAATATAGCTATCGAATCCGAACGAACATATTTGCAAAAATGTTATATGTAGCTAAACATCTTGAAAATGGAATATTAGTATTAGAATGACTTTCTTTGATGCCTGATGTGGAAAATTAAAGTGAACTCAACGAAGCAAAGTAGAAGAGAGCCTTGGGCCCGGATAAATGTTCAAACGGGTAAAGAAGTATCGGAGTTGGAATCACATCAATCTGCCCAGGCCAGGGCCCGACTGGCTGGCGGCCATATCCGCTTTGTTAATTCTGTAACGTCTAGATCAGCGAATACGTTATTTACTTCCACTCAGATCTACTGATAACATTTACTTGATATTTCCACCTCCTTTCGCAGTTCTTCCACTGAAAACTGACAACAATAGCAGTTCTTCGAGTCCACTTTGTCTTGGTGAACGATAAAGATACAAAGGCATTAAAAAGGTAACCTACATTTCTTGATGGTATCGAATCTACTTCATTGTTATTGACTAGCTTAATGATCATAATTTAGAAGTAATTACATCCAACCTTCAACAGTGTAAGATGGTGAGTGTAGTGACATATACTGAGGTAATCACGAGCAATAAACTATTGTCAATAATGGCTCAGGTTAAGTATTATGAGTTTGCTGTAAGTAGGTCAATGTTTTCATGATGGACTTCATGTGTGGTGTTGGTGGTTTTTAACAATACAATACTATTTAATATTGTTATAACCATAAACTTTAATGATACAACTCAATATTATTAAATTAAAACAACACTTTTTAGAAAAATATATGGACGCAAAAATCTTAAACTTGAAATACCAGTAATACGTAACATCAATACATAACGAATAGTAAAATTGTAACTAAAATATTTTACATCTTCTACATCACCATTTTGTACATAGGAAAGGATATTGAGTGCTAATGCCAAAAAGGTAGTATCAATGTTCTAGTACAGTCAATAACATTGTATGTGTAAGATAGTGAGTTGAGATGACCTAGTTTCCCAGGCCAGATAGACAATATTGTGGACTGTCACCTACAGACTAACATCAATCAGTATTAACAGAAGTTCTCAGTTTGTTTCTCCCAGGTAGCACACATATATCTGCTAAACTAGTTACGTCTTCATCCTTTTCAATAAAAACTAACATTTACAAAATTCAGACATAAAAAAACTGTTTTTTCCTCTCCGTTTTGTACTATACTATTTATTTTTAAAAAGAAAAACTGGTATTTTCTTACCGGTTTTCATTACTATCTTATTAAATTATTAATAAATCGACCAAAATGTCTTCCTGAAAACCATATAAAGCTTAGTTAATTCAAAACTATGCAAATAATGGAAACTCACAGAAATTTGTTGAAAACTGTTAGTAAAATCTCAGAAAAATTGAATAGATAAAAATAATGTTTAGTTAAAGAGAATTGGATAAAAGAAATAAAATAATATTTTTTATAAACTATGACACAAAAAGTTACGTTTTAGTATTAGTGAACTATAACGAGACGATCAGCTGAAAGACTTGATGGTGGTCGGGAATGTAATAAAAACTTACAAATTCAGACATTGATTGTACAATTACAATATCATTTATTGATCAGGAGTCATACATTTAAGTTTTGTGAACAACTATAACGAGATTTTCATTTCGGAAACTTTTGAAGAAGTTCCTTATCCCTATCCATTGGCCAAGATATTAAGAGGTTCATGTATCAACACCTGGGAAATATGTTTTTTAAGGACATACGTACTATTTAAGCTAGATGTTGCTATCTACATTCTATGTTTTCTCTTTGTAGGGTTATATGCATAGCGTTCATTAGATTATTGTAAATTTTAATATGATGCCCATGCCCTCCAAGTTTCGGGTATAAATTTGCCCAGCTAATTTGTCAATATTTTCTTCTACTGTACTTTCTTGAACACGCTCTATGCGAATGTTGTGTTTAGCTTCATTGTACCTTCCACTTACTGCAGCAACTGAAATCCGGCAATCTTGTTATACATAAAAATTTAGTTATGTATAACAACATTGAGTTGACTCCTTGTTAATAACATACACAGGCTTGACTCCTTGAATTTGGAGTCAGATTAAAGAGATCAAAAACTTCAACGACGAAGACGGTACACTACAAAAGGGCTTTTTCTGATTTACCCAGTTAGCCACCTAGAGGAATCTAGATGAAGAGGTGATCTCATTGTCTCAGCAAGATTAGATGAATAGACGATCTCATTATCTCAGCAAGATTAGATGAAGAGGCGATCTCATTGTCTCAGCAAGATTAGATGAAGAGGCGATCTCATTGTCTCAGAGAGACTAGATGAATAGACGATCTCATTGTCTCAGCAAGATTAGATGAAGAGGCGATCTCATTATCTCAGCAAGATCAGATGAATAGGCGATCTCATTGTCCTCAGCAAGATCAGATGAATAGACGATCTCATTGTCTCAGCAAGATTAGATGAAGAGGCGATCTCATTGTCTCAGAGAGACTAGATGAATAGACGATCTCATTGTCTCAGCAAGATCAGATGAAGAGGCGATCTCATTGTCTCAGCAAGATCAGATGAAGAGGCGATCTCATTGTCTCAGAGAGACTAGATGAATAGACGATCTCATTGTCTCAGCAAGATTAGATGAAGAGGCGATCTCATTGTCTCAGAGAGACTAGATGAATAGACGATCTCATTGTCTCAGCAAGATTAGATGAAGAGGCGATCTCATTGTCTCAGAGAGACAAGATGAATAGACGATCTTTATTGTCTCAGCAAGATTAGATGAAGAGGCAATCTCATTATCTCAGCAAGATCAGATTAAGAGGCGATCTTATTGTCTCAGCAAGATCAGATGAAGAGGTGATCTCATTGTCTTAGAGAGACTAGATGAATAGATGATCTCATTGTCTCAG
>NW_025790494.1:0-5046 GCF_021130785.1 Homalodisca vitripennis
CAAGTAAATATAAGAAGTAAGGGTATAATGGATGTAGAAAGAGTAATAAGAAAATATTCCCGAATTTAGCCTTATACTGATAACTTTCTCAAGCACCTTTGTGTATAATGGGTCAAATCGGGGTGATTAACAAAAAGTAACAAGATATTCAGCTATAATCTGTAGAGCCATAAGTATAATTTAGTTTATACTTGCCAAACCTTGATATTTTCTATAACCAATCAATAAATCAAATTCCATCAGTGACATTGAAGTGCGAGAATAGTTTTGTTAGTTTTAAATTAGCAGAAGGTCTGATAGATTTGCGAACAGCATGAAGTAAACTGCAGTATGAAAGTAATAAAAGCTTATCCCTAACATGTCATTCATGCTAAATAGTAAAGCTAGTATTAGAGCTCCATACATGGAAACGCTCCGTCCGGATTAGATAGAAGCTACTTGTAGAAGTAAGCGCGTTGTTATAGAACTGTGTGTCAATGTATAATGATCACATGATTTGACTAAGATTGCATAAGTCTCTGTAATCAGCTGACTGTGTTTTCTGTTATTGACAGTTGTTACTTAACAGTTTGAGTGCTGACCCTAAATAACATATAACTCTACAGAATGCTTGGGCGTTTTTGGTGTTTTTTCAAAATTTTATTAAAAAAAAAAAGTATTTAAGGTATAAGAAAAATACTTACATGCCTTAATTCAGCTTTCTTTGTTCTTTCAGGAACTTGAGATTGTTAGTGTTTTTTTTTTCTCAAAAACTACCCCATAAAAAATGTTTTTGAAAAACTTATTAAAAATAAAATATATTTTGAGACAGTTTTTTCATCTAACAAACTAAACTAAGCATATATACAATTATTTACAATGACCCACTTACAAATATAAACTGTCATTTGAATAATACAAATCATGTTTTGTAGTTGTTTTTGTGTGGTACACCTTAAAACATTTTTTGCACAGGGGGATTTTACACTCACAACCCAATAACAAGTGTCTATCCTTTTGGCCTTTTCCGCACTCTCTGAAACTCTTTTCTGAGCAAACCATGCACATCCTTTGCTTTTTGGTCTTCCCTGGTGGCACTGGAATTTTTTCCCGAAAATGTTTACCTGTGGAAAGTGGGCTGAGCTGAGTTCTACTGCTGCCATTACTGTTCGGCCGTGGATTTTCCATCTCGCTGGTTGCTAGTTTCTGCACAAAGCATTTTGATCAAATAAGTTGTAGATACCTTCTTGTTTATTTTTTTACTGTACAAAATACAAGCATTGACTAAACGTCGGTCAAGCTGCGAGAAGCCATTGCGACATCGACTGCCGGCTGCAACGAACTCACATCAGTAAACAAAGCGACCGAAGTTGCTTTGTCATCAAGCTCATTCAGTACATCTGATGCTTTCTAGCTGTGAATTGTTTTAAAATAAGAACCCAAATAACATTTTAGACTAGGAAACCCAATTAAAATGACAACCACGTAAAACTACGGGATTACGTTCTTCGGAAGTTTCGCTGTTCCGTCAAATTAGGGGATTAGCACCCTAAGTGACACTATATTATTTATTTTTTTTTCATAAATACTGCTGCCGGAAATATTCGGCAAACATTAGTAAAATCATGTCATTGTTTTCCATCAGTGTCTCTAAAACTCGAAATAGAAAGGTTTTAAAGAATATAAATTTGATTCATAGGTTTTATCTTGGTCTAAGGAAGGGTTTAACATAGTTTTTAAATTGGTATTATTGGTAACCATGACAACGTAACGTGTTCATAACAACCAAATGTACATAAGAAATTGGAATTTACGGAATCTATTATTGCCTTTTGATAGCTTATAGCTTGTTAGTTGGTTATAAGGTAACTGAAAAAAAATTATAAACTATTTATATTTTATTATTTTTAATAAAACGACCGAAGTAGAACAAGCGGCAATACCTAGTTGTTGCACTGATACATTTTTAACATTCCCTAACTCTAAGTAGAATCCCACTCATTACTATACAGTCAATAAAATTCATATCGTTACTTCTTCTGCAAAAATATCATGAAAGACAAAAAGCGCTACGGATTTAAGAACATCTCTTAGTCACGGTATCAACGCAGCAAACAAGAGAAATCGTCATTGAAAGACTAAGAACTTATCTATTGCCTTTTAATGTGGAAGCCAAGCTCTTTATGTTTAAATCCACAATGAGCAAGAACAAAGTCAATAACAACGCATTATTCTCTTTCCTGCACGAACAACCCGCAAACCTCTTAATTGCCAGATACAAAATATCGTCAAAATCGACAATAACGGTACACCTACGTTCATCTAAATGTTAGGAATGACACAGTAGTGTCGGTAAATTTTAACCGTATCTATAGATCACGCCTTCCATTACAATAATTTAGGGAAATTTTAACTTCAGAGATGAAACGATAGAAAATCTAGTGCAAATCAAGTACAAGTACAGCACATGGTGCAACAACCTGATCTGGCTCCCAAATGGACCAACTTTTACAGTTTTAAATTTTTTAAATACGAAGAAGACATACAGATTCGTACCAAATTTCATTAATCTAGGTTATTTCTTTTTTGCGGAGACTGAAATCTGATCTCGTTATGAGAAACTCAGTAAGCGCTCAACCAACAAAATATTTATATTTGTATGGAAATGAAATATCCTGTTTTTGGTTTAAATATAATGAGTCATACTGTAACTAAAAGTATAAGGATAGAACAAAATAAAACTTTTTATTGTAATAAATGTACTTCATACGTAAACTTTTGTTAAAAAATTTAAGTACGTTTTTTTGATATAAATTCCTTATGTTTATAGCTTTTTAAAAGTAAAAAGTAGAATAAAAAAATAGTTTTTTGAGTAAAAATATGCAAAGTAATAAAAATCTAACGATAGCAGCTTTTGACCTTCTATTACTCTTAGCGTAGTAAATTTTCATTGAAAGATTTATTTTACCATTGTATCAACATGTTAGTATAAATATAGAAACTATGGAAACAAAACATAATTCATTTATTAAATTATTGGTGCTCCTTAAAGATCATTTAGAAACAAGGGACAAAACCTCTTTACAATAATCTAAAGGCCAAGGGGAGCACGACTTGTCAATTTTAACGATGATACTAGATATCGGGCCTCGTTAACGATCGTAACAAGACAAGTCGCTGACAGTCGTCAATTTTTATTGTTACTTGTGCTAGTAGCCTATCTCTCAGACACTTTCTACTGTAATGTTATGTATTATTTTTTTACAAAACTATTTAGAAAGAGTCGTATTTAGTTGGGATAAGAGGCTTTTCCCTTGATGTGGTTCAGAAGCTACCTATTTGGCCGCTCACAGCAAGTACGTATTCAGCGAAATTTAAGTCCACCAAAAATAATAACAAAAGGCGTACCTCAGGGGTCCGTGCTCTCTCCCTTTCTTTATTCTTGTGTTTATGAACAGCCTATTAAATATCCCAATGTACGGAAAAACAGTGATTTTGCTGACGACGTCTCACTTCGTTACACAAATAAACTTTGGGGCTCCCTTTTGGGAAACACAAATAACTGAAGATCTCAAATCACTTCGAAATTGGTGCAACAACAATAAAATGGTAATTAACGTTTCCAAACCAAAATTGTGAATTTTTACCTTAGAGGGTTTTCTTTCGATACGGATTTACATTTTTCACGTCGTTAAATGAGTGCATCCAACCTTGCGATTGTGTTAAAATTGAACAAGTTAATCAATTAAAATATCTTGGTGTTTACATAGACGATAAACTTTGATGGAAAACTCATATTTTCACAATTCAGATAAAACTCAGGAAAAACAAAAGGGAAAATTTTTAAATTTTTTAAAGAAATATTGAAAATTTTAAATCTTATGCGGCCCCCTTTATTTTTCACTTATAGAGTCAAGATTTAAACTATGGAATTGAAAACTGGGGGGGGGCAGACAAAGTGTCCATTAATCCATTAATAGTTAACGCAAAATTATTTGTGCGTATAATTACCATTCCAACCAAAACGTGCCACTGCTCTCCATTATACAACCACTTAAAGATTTTTTCCCTTAATTTATTTATTTGTCTACAAGTTTTAAAAATATTTTTTGATAGAAGTGGAAATTATGGCATCGACAGAATTATAACAATACTAGAAGTGTGGCTCGCGGGCTCTACAACTCATCCTAAAGTAAAAAAAATCGATTTTTAAAAAGAGTTTCATTTTTTTGGGCCCAAAAGTTACAATCAATTGCCAAATTTCGTTAAAATAAACAATAAAAAAAATGCAAACAATTTTTGGCTAAAGTTAGAAAATGGTTACTGACTAAAGATGACATAATTATTATTTACGATTTTATCGTAAGCTGCAATTAAAAACAGTAGAATAGATATAGATATAGAATAGATAGAAACAGGTATCATTGGATTGACTTATTTTTCCCCACTTTAATTTGGGATGTAAACATCTTTTTTTCACTTAGATGAAACATTTCTGTGGTGTAATACTTTAATTTTTTAAATTTTACGTTTATTATGTTTTTAAAGTATATATTATTTTTGTATAAAGAGTTATTTTAGCAATAGCAAGCATAGATTGCGAGTGCTGTGGTGTCGACCAGGTACACAAGAAGATAGCTATGTAGACTGACTGTCAGTGCAAAACACTTAGTTAAGTTTTCTTTGCACTAGCCATCGCTACTTGTTCAGATGGCTAGTATTTCCACCATTTCATTTATTGTAAATTTTTTACAAAGTTTTTGGAATAAAATATTTCTTATTCTTTTCTTATTCTTATTCTTATTTATTGTATCTTTCACAAAAACTGTATATTTATACGCTTATTTTTAACAAAATAAAATGGAAATCAAATAATACTTGATTAAATTTAAATGACGGTTATTTAAACCAACATTTTCTACGTAATTCATATAATAACAGTATTGTTTGTAAAAAAGTTTTTCATGGTTACGAGTTGATTTTGGATTGGCATACGATAAACACATAAGGTCTAAGAAAAGCTAAGTGACGTAAGGAGTTTTGTTTAACTATAGAATATTAACTCAT
>NW_025790495.1:0-7697 GCF_021130785.1 Homalodisca vitripennis
GGCCACAGCAGTCGAGGCGCTCAACCCGCTAAGAGCCTCCACGATGAGTCTAGCCAGTCGCCACTTGCCTCTAATGCGGAGATGCATCCTATGCCTCCAGAAGTTCTTCTGCTGCAGTCTGTTCATATCAAGGACAGCGATGTAGTGCCTAGCAACCAGTTCTTCGACGTAAGCATTGACGAGGGCGGTGTGCTGGTGATGAAGTGCCTATTGAGTGGTGTGGCGAGGGAGGATGACCGCGATGCCAGAGACTTGGCCGGTGAAGCCGCTGCAGAAGACATATGTCTCAGGGTGTCCAGTGTGTTTGCCGTTGGTAACACTAACCACTGTCACTTGGCGTCATTCCTAATTGATGCATTGCAGGTTTTCTCTAAACAATGCCAAGACACATCACTGTTTTTAAACACTCTAAAAGGTCTATATTTATGGTCATGTGTAGAATGTTCAACAATAAATAAGCGTAATCAAGTGGTGATGCTTGTTGATAAGGAAGATTGGGCTTCTCGTTATCAGTCAGCAGCAACAACGAAACGTTAGTCTAGATCAACTACTCCTGACTGGGCTATATGCAAGGAGTGCGTCGCTCCGAGTCAAGAGTCTGTTTAAGAAGCACGTTGTTGCACATAACCTCAAACATACGTGTATAATTAGAAGTCAAGATTACTAATATTTTAGAGGTTTACGTACGAAACCGATGTAACAGTGATGGCCAGATATAAATGATTTGTCCGATACACAATCACTTCTTCCACTGATCTCTCAAAAAAATGTCAATAACTATGTTAAAATGAACAGCACATTGCCAGTTGATGTTACCAATGTTCCCTATCCAGGATTCCCCCTGGATATTCAAAAACAAAATTTACAAAATCTTTTTAGCAAACATTCTTAAATTATTATTTAACTACGAAAACAATTAGCCTCCCACTTTGAAATTTTTTTGGAGAATCATTTACCAAAAATATAAACTATAAGATTTTTTTTGCAAAAATGTTTTAAAAAATAAATACTTTTTGATTTTGATTTTTTTCAAAAAACTTCTTATGAACAAAGTATGTTGTGTTACATCATCAAGGAGCATTTAAAACTGGAACACACTAGGGCAAGCGTCTCTAGCTTGATTAGGAGAAAAGCTATGGTGATTTCAAAATGTGTTGGTTCCGGTTTTTTGGTGGATTTGAGAAACTTTACATAGCTGTAACTTTAAAACACTTTGACATATTTAAGTGGAAATTAACAGTTTTCCTAATATGTGTGAGGATTACCTCCTTACTAAATTACTCATCAAATATCTGAAGTGGTCATGTTTATACCATTTGTTGATTTGATATGGAATGACCCCTATACCGATGGCAAGTTTCATAAGCAAAAATACTAAAAAAAAGCAAAAACAAAATACTAGCAACTAGTGGAACTATTCGTCTAACATTAAAGAAATGATGCAAACAATGGTTGTGTTGAAGGTCTTTAATTGCAACATAAAGCAATGAACAGATGTTAGAAGCAAATGGTTTTGTTGAGAAAGGAATTCTGAATGCAGTGATGTAGCAAAACTCATTCCTAAAGAGGATTTCCCACAGCAAAAGTATAGGGGGAAAATACCGTTTTCATGCGTTCTCAAGCCATTGTGTTTATAATAGCACAGTTTGTTTAGAAACCGTTCTCAAGAGTAACAAATAATGCGTCATTGTTTGCCATCACAAAGGCTGTCTGCACAATATGTTAGAAACCAGACCTCTCAAGTAATCATTAATATTCCTATTTCCTATTTGAGGTATATATATGTATATGTATATACTAGCAGTTACCTGCGGCTCACACGAAATTTCCTACTGAAAAACGAACACAGTGGGCATATTTCCCTTGCTCTCCAGAGATAAATGAATTAGTCACTGAAAACTTGCTCTCCAGAGATAAATGGGAATAGTCACTGGGGTTATAACAATCTTTGCATTTGGTGTAGGCAAAGAAGGATTTTAATTTTGTCTCTGATATCTGCTTTTACAGTAGTGTCCAAGCCACTTCAATATGTTACAAGTTAAAATGTGTATTTTTACTTAAAACTTCCAATTTCAATATCTGGATAAATTCCTGTGCCTCAACAGCCTTAATTATATTAAGAGGTTCACGTATAAAAAAGTGTCGTAACCTTGCTCTAAGGTTTTTAAACTACAAAAGTAAAGAAATTTAAAAAGGTTACTTAAGTCAATTGAACATATGATTGTTTTGTTCTACAAATGATTGATTGTTCCATAAATGTTCACAGGACCACCCCACAGGCCCTCTAAAGTTGCAACAATTCCCATGAGAAATGCACTGCAGTAAAACACATTTTGTTAAGAAATTAAGAGGCCTGACAAAATGTAAAATAAACTTTTCTTGTTTTTAAACATTATAATGACAAATAACTCATGCAAAATAGTAGATGTAAATGGTAAATATTACGGTTCAGGTGGTTCAGAGGCAAGGAGGGGGATACAAAGGGCTAAAATGTTTTAAAAATAAGTGTTACTCTGCATTCGCACTATGAATTCCACTGTATGAATTAAGGTTCTGTAATTTTATCTAATCAATAACCCAAACAGAAATTCACTCACAAGAGATTTATTTAAATTAAATAACACTTTCTAGTGCCAGTTATTTCTCTAGGTTGATCATTCCAAGGTGTTATACGTTTCCCAACCTACAGTTAATTGTGTTACATAACTTCAATAATTTCCACTGAACTATCTTTCTTCAGAAATTAAGCTTTTCAGACTCGATGTATATTTGAAAACTCTTGTTGCTGAGATATTTTTTTAAATTTGGTTATAATTTATAAAACAAACAATGCCAAAAACATAATGTAATCCGCAAAAATTAAAATATTACTTCGCCCTTATCACAAACAACAATATTGCAACATTTGACTTTGATTTTGATTGATTTATTATAAAAATCTTTATTAAACTCAGACACTGGCTCTTGTGTTGCAACCATCATACAAGATGTGTCAATATAAGGGCAAGGGGTCTGTGTTAGTTTTTCTTGCAGACCATTTTTCAGACCATTTGGGAAAGAAACAGGACATTGGCACTTGTTGCACCACATACAGAATGTGACAAATAAAAGGGATGTTGTGTTAGTTTTTCTTGCACATTTTTTCATACATTGGGAAGAAACATACACTGGCTACTTGGTTTGCACAACATAGACAGATGTGTGCAATAAAAGGGTGTGTTAGTTTTTCTTGCACATATTTCAAGACAATGGAAGTAAGAAACAGACACTGGGCTCTTGTTTGCAACATCATTACAGATGTGTACAATAAAAAGGGTGTGTTAGAATTTTCTTGCACATTTTTTCAGGAGACATTGGATAAGAAACAGACATTGGCACTTGTTGCCCACTTTGTGTGAACATCATACAGATGTGTCAATATAAAGGGTTTAAAAGGAGTGTTAGTTTTTACTTGCACAATTTTACAGACATTGGGAAGAAACAGACTCTGCCTCTTGTTGCACATCATACAGATGTGTCCAATAAAAGGAGGCTTGTGTTAGTTTTTCTTGCACAATTATCATACATTGGAAGAAACAGACACTGGCTCATTTGTCAGGAATTGGGCAAGATAAAACAGACACTTGGCACTTGTTTGCACATTCATACAGATGTGTCAATAAAAGGGTATGTAGTGTTAGTTTTTCTTGTGCACATTTTTTCAGGGACATTGAGAGAAGAAACATAGATATCAGACACTGGCTCTTTGTTGCACATCATACAGATGTGTCAATAAAAGGGGTTTGTGTGTGTTAGTTTTTCTTGCACATTTTTCAGACATTGCGAATGAGAAACAGACACTGGTCCTTGTTGGCACATCAATCTTACAGATGTGTCAATAAAAGGGGTGGGCTGTGTTAGTTTTTTCTTGCACATTTTTCCAGACATTGGGAAGAAAAACACAGACCACTGGCTGGCTCTTGTTGCACATCTACAGATGTGTCAATAAAAGGGTGTGTTAGTTTTATCTTGCACATTTTTCAGACATTGGGAAGAAAGTACAGACACTGGCTCTTGTTTGCACATCATACAGATGTGGTCAATAAAAGGGGGTCTGTGTTAGTTTTTTCCTTGCACATTTTACCAGACATTGGGAAGAAACAAGACATTGGCACTGGAAGGGGTTTAATCCGAAACAATATTAAAATGTCCGAATCTGTGAAAATATTTACAGTTATGTAATAGAATTCATATAATAATATAATAATCAGCGAAACAAAATGTAGTCGATTAAAAACTAAAAAAAAAGAATTTACCAAATACAACCCAAAACTCAGATATAATACGTAATAAAATTAGGTAATATTTCCAGTAGGTAAACATAATAAATTGACCCACGCTTAATGTGAAGTACGTGGGTACATAAGCTAAGAATAATTATATACTTACTACTTTTTCTTTGTTGTATATTTGGTAATTTTAATTTAAAAAGCCTTTAATGGTACATTGTTTATTTCTAATGTTTCTTGTTTTCTTTAAAACAGTTTCCTATTCCGTTGAAAATGGTGGCTGATGATATAATTAAATTAACAGATTAAAATCAGAATAACAAACATGATATAACCACACTAAGATACACATAAACCGATTGTTTGTTGTACAAACTCAAGAGAAACTCGTTTATAAACAACTTCAACTCAGGAGAAAACAATATGTGTATTTTTATGAATCAAACACTGCCTGGGAACATACGTTGGGGATATTCAAAGACTTAACAGATAGGATTTTTCATGAACTGTCCAATTGGTTATAACATTTATGTGTTCTTTGAATGGCCTTTGGATTTATCAACTTTCTAATGCCAGTAACATATTAGTCACAGGCAAATTTGACACTTTAGAAGAAACAACCTCGTCCTGCGAAAAAATCGCCGACCAACAGTATGTGCGGGGTTTAAAAAAAATAGGTATTTTTACACAATATTCCATAGCACTTTGTTTAGGTTATGGTTCATTTACCATGACTGCTGCTGTTGTCCAATACTGGTGGACATTACTGATTGACCAGTTATTGTCTGTCTAATTCATATTTACTTTGTTCACTACCACTTTATTATTCAACAACATTTTTAATAAATTGCCCACTACAATAATATGGTTATAATTTACAAATTATAGAAGAATATACATTAATAATAGAAAAAAATGAAACTGCAGTAAAAATGTTGCTTTATAAATTAACGAAAAACTTTGTATAATTACCTAACTATGGTTTCAGCAAACACCAAAAACATTTTTTGACATTCTGTAATTTGCTTAACTTAAACAGCAGTCCATCACTGAGGGAATGTCCTCCAAAGCTATGAACCATAACATACTATTTACCTTATCTATGTTTAGTAAACACAAAAAACATTTTTGTCATTTGTAATTTGATAACCTTCCAAAACAGCAGTCATCACTGCAGTGAATGTGCTCCAAAGCAAGACACATAAACATACTAATTATCCTATCTATGGTTTAGCAAACACAAAAACTTTTGTATTTGTAATTTGCTAATTCCATACAGCAGTCATCCCTGGTGATGTGCTCCAAAGCATGAACATAAATACTAATTACATATCGATGGTTAGCAAACACAAAACATTTTTGATCATTTGTAATTTGCTAACTTCCAAACAGCAGTCACCCTGAGTTTGAATGTGCTCCAAAGCTCATGAACATAAACTCTAATTACCTATTCTATGTTTAGCAGAACACAAAAACATTTTTGTCATTTGGAATTTGCTAACTTCCAAAACAGCAGATATCCCTGAGTGAATGTGCCCAAAGCATGGAAACATTAAACATACTAATTACCTATCTATGGTTTTAGCAAACACAAAAAAACATTTTTGTCATTTATAATTTGCTTAACTTCCAAACAGCAGGTCATCCCTGAGTGAATGTGCTCCAAGCATGAACATAAAACATACTAATTACCTATCTATGGTTTAGCAAACACAAAAATACATTTTTTGTCATTTATAATGTGCTAACTTCCAATCAGCAGTCATCCCTGAGTGATTGTGTTCAAAGCATGAACATAACATACTTATTACCTATCTATGGATTAGCAAACACTAAAACATTTTTTGTCATGTTGTAATTTGCTAACTTCCAAACAGCAGTCATCCCTGAGTGAATGTGCTCAAAAGCATGAAACATTAAAACTACTTATTACATATCTATGGTTTAGCAAACACAAAAAAATTTTTGTCATTTTTAATTTGCTAACTTCCAAACAGCAGTCAGCCCTGGAGTGAATGTGCTGTCCAAAGCATGAACATAAAACATCCTAATTACTATCTATGGTTTAGCAAACACAAAAACAATTTTTGTCATTTGTAATTTGCTAACTTCCAACCTGCAGGATTTCCCTGAGTGAATGTGCTCCAAAGGCGATGACATAAACATACTAAATTACCTATCTATGGTTGTAGCATTACACAAAAATTTTTGTCCATTTGTAATTTGCTTAACTTCCAAACAGCAGTCATCCCTGAGTGAAATGTGCTCCAAAGCATGAACTATAAACATAACTAATTACCTATCTTGTTGGTTTAGCAAACACAAAAACATATTTGTCATTTGTAATTTGCTAACTTCCAAACAGCAGTTATCCCTGAGTGAATGTGCTCCAAAGAAACATGTAACTAAAACATACTAATTACATATCTATGGTTTAGCAAACACAAAAAACATTTTTGTCATTTTATAATTTGCTAACTTCCAAACAGCAGTCTATCCCTGAGTGAATGGTGCTCCAAAGCGTATGAAACCATAAACATTACTTAATTACCTATCTATGGTTTTAGCAAAACCAAACATTTTTGTCATGTGAATTTGCTAACTTCCAAACAGCAGTCATCCCCTGATTCAGTGAAGTGTGCTCCAAGCGATGAAACATAAACATACTAGATTAACCTATCTATGGTTTAGCAATCACAAAAAACATTTTTTGTCATTTATAATTTGCTAACTTCCAAAACAGCAGTCCATCCCTGAGTGAAATGTGCTCCAAAGCATGAACTTAAACATACTAATTACCTATCTATGGTTTAGCAACGCACAAAAACATTTTGCTCATTTGTAAGATTTACTAACTTCCAAACAGCAGTCATCCTTGTAGTGGGACTGTGCTCCAAAGCATGAACATAAAACATACTACAAATTTTAAACTTAAACACTGCATATAAAATCAAAATATTTCTTACTTTGTCTAGCCACCTCCAATTCTACCATCTACAGCTACAAGCCAAACAATGTAATACTCATACAACAAAGAACTCACCTCGACTCAGGCACTTCTATTCCCTTCGTAGTAGGGGTTATTTATGATGTTATCTGTTGGACACTCCGTCACGCTCGTCTATACTCTTAAAAAGGGGGTTTAATATGAATTTTAGACTATCATCTAATAATTCAATTCATTAACTGCAAACTTAAATAAAATTGTTATGTTTTAAACATTTCTGAAATATGTATTTTCCTATCTATTAACTATTTTAGTAAGTTTTGTAATTAACAAATGACAAAAAATGCAATGAAAATAACTTTAATAACAATGCTTATATATTAAAATAACAAGGAGAAACAAAATTATATGAGGTAACAATGAGAGAAATTGTTGAGATTACATTTAGAAAAATGGATTTCAGATACAGCACTGTATACCAC
>NW_025790496.1:0-3480 GCF_021130785.1 Homalodisca vitripennis
AAAATTTTTGGGAATTTAAACCCAAATCGTAATTATTTTTAATTTTTCCCTTAAATTTTAGGAACATTGGGGTTTTTTTAAAGCGATTTTTACATCAAAAAAAAGAGATATTCATCTTCATATAAAAACAATGTCTTTAATTGATTCTTAAAAAAATCTTTATCTGTTCTTGAGGGGAAAATGAAGGAAAAAATTTCCCAAAAGTTTGAAGTTTTTTTCGACAACCATTGAGACAGAAAATATTTTGGGGGAGTTTTATACATGACACAAATTGGTGCATTCCTTTCCCCAGGTTTGTTTTATTTTTGGGAGCGTGAAATTTTTTGGGAAGGGTTTAAGGATTAGGAACTAGGGAGTTTTCTTTTTAAAATTTTTTTTTTGGTTTTTAAATTTAAATTTTTACAGTTTTTTAAGGTTTCTGATATGATTTATTTGTACTTTTGGATTGGTTTTTTTTTTGAAGGATATTATATTGCCCCGTGTTTAAAATTTTTTAAACCTTTTTTTATGTATTCTTCTTTGTTCATAATGACAATAGTATTACTTTTGTCACCCTTCAAATAAAATACATTCTTCGGGTTTAAAGATTTTTTAAATTGTTTTTTTTGTATTTTGTGTTATGAAAATTGAGGAAGTTTTTTTTTTAGATTTTTGGGGAAAAGGGTTTTAAAAGTATATTCAAATTTTTATGGCATTTTTTGTATCTCACCCTTAAATATTGAATTTTTACTTTTATATCAAAAATTTAAAATTTTTCGGGGGTCATTTTACTTGTTGGGTTTTTTTAAAAAAATTTAAAACCTTTTTTTTTAAAAAAAAGTCGTTTTACCCCTTTAAATTTTTTTCCCTATAAAATTTTACAAAAAATTGTTGGTTTTTTTGGGGAAAAATTTGGTTTTAAAAATAAAAAATTTGTTTTTCTCAAAAACCAATCATACGTAGGTTCATCATCAATGAATCAAAACCTTCCATCTGCACAAAAAAGGGAAAAACATTTAATTCAAGATTTTTTGGGACTTTTTTAAAATACACCATTTTTCAACGGGAAAAACTAAAAGGGGAAAAAGAACAAAATTTTCATAAAATTTCTATTGCTATGTTCAAGGGGGTTTTCCCACTACAAACTCTTGACAATATACTAAAACAAGTTTTTTAAAAAGAAAAAGAAAGAAAAGTTTTAAAGAAAATTTTTAAAGGGACCCCCTAAGACACAAAAAAATGAATTTATTTGCACAAAAATACAGCACTTTTTTTAAACCAAATTTTGCAAAACTTTTAAAAAAACATACAAATAAAAAGTCACTCACAGAACAAGCAACAAATTATCCCAAATTTTAGGGGGGAACCCCAAGGACAAAAATTTTAAATGATAGTAAATTTGGGAATTTTTTGAAAATTTGGGTCAATGCTGTGGGCAAAAAATTTTTATTGGACAAAAAAAAAAAAGAACAAATAAAAACACGATTAAAGAGCATTTTTCACAACAAAATATTTGGAAAAGAGTTGGGCAAATTGCCCGTAGCCAAGCACTGCATTGAATCAGGACACAGAACATCAATTTTCCAAAAACTAAAATTAATAAAAGAAATAAAAAAAACCAATGAACTTGGGAAAGCTTGGGAAACAATATACATAAAAGAAATTTAAAAAAAAAACTCATGAACAATGAAAAAGGGCCCCATTGAAAATTCCAATTTCTTTTTTCTAATTTATTCAAAAAAAATTTAAACCCTAGGGCAAATTTTTAATTTTTTTATTTTCTGGCTGAAATATTTCCAAAATTTTTTTATTTACATTTTTACACCATTTTTGTTAATTTTTAAAATTAATTTTAAAAACAATTGTAAATATTTATTTGTGGAGTTGCCCTTTAAGATTTAAACCTTTGGTTTTGAAAGGCCCCCCAAAAATTAAACAATTTGGGAAAAAAATAGTGTTTTTATTAAATTTAATAATATTTAAATATTGTTACTGTGATGGTAAACATACGAGTACCTAAGTTTGCTCGCAAGAGGGTTCTGTAATACTTACGCAAATATTTACTTAATACTTTACGACATAAGGATAATTATGAAGTAAACCCCGTAAATCCTAACTAGATTAAAGAATTAACAGTCTAAACGCTAAGTAACAAGAATCGATTGGAGCATGCTTCAAATTTAAAAGGTGAGTGCAATTGAAAGATTAACGTCAGGGAAATGACTTCATAATACAAACGAAACGTTATTCCAGTAGGTTTTTAAAATTCGTAAATGGATATTTCGGCATTCCCCGCGTTTATTGGAGAACGACAACAGCATATTCACATTTCGAAACTACTAATGTATTGTAATTTTTAAAACGTTTTTCCCAATTACTTAATGATACTAAAAGTACGCTTTTTCATGCCACGTTACTCATAATTTTTATCCAAAACCCCCTCCATAACTCGTTGCAGAAGAATCTCGTCAGCAAAAACCCCCCTAGCTTATAAGTATTTGTTTCCAATAGACTAGTGACATCAGTGAGCAATGCGAAATCATAAAAATTGCACTGTGGACAACATTTAAAAAATTTGGGTTTTCATTTTATGAAAGATCTAACAATCCTCTCTTTGTTTACAATTCACGAAACTCAAGTCGATACTTATTCACTTATTGTGGTCAAAGGGTGTTATACTTTACTATACATAACAATGATTCTTTGTATTTATTTTTACTTTAAAATTTGGTTTAAACGATTCTTAAAGAATTGATCTATGATAATATTAATTGAACGTCTACAACTTTTCCGAATCGAGATTTAATGGACTTTTAGAAAAACGTTCTTGTGCTGCTCTCTTCAATATTTAATACGGTTAAAGGAGTTAAACATGAAATACAAAGAATTAACACTTTTAACTACCCTTAATATATTTTTTTGTACTCAATAGTGTTTTTACTTCTGTTACAAAGTTAATAACGGCATTTTAGATTGGCTGAGACTACCACAGCAAGTGGGCAGTGTAAAGATTCCGATTCCGATATGAACCTGTAGGACGATGGCACTTAACTGTTTCCCGAATTTTAAATTTCCATGAATATTGGGAAACATCAACCTCAATTTCCCAACCCTCCTCCCCAATTACAAATCCCACCCCACCCGGGGGCCCAACGGCAACGAGCACTGAGTAATGAATTCCATAGAATGCCAAACGTTGCATCCATCACTTCACTTGTAACGGGGACGCCACTTGAACGCCCCACTATCTCACGAGGTATTCACGTTTATATAGTGTTTTTATCAAGGAACCTACATAACCACCCCTAACTAACGATGTGTATTAAGTTGCGTTCCTTTAATATCTATACAAAATAACACATAAACTATGTAAATCGACTGATACGCTACATTTGGCATCGTATGAGTGGTGCTTTAACCCCTTTATTCAATTGTACCTTCATCATTTTTTAGTAAATACATTTTAAAAAGGAGAGGTATACATAAGACATTATTTTTCTT
>NW_025790497.1:0-5155 GCF_021130785.1 Homalodisca vitripennis
AAATAATGAAAAGGAAATAATGTTTTTAGGTTCGGTTGACGCTTAAGATATAATACACTGTAAGGAGAATCTATTTATAATAGACCCACGGTTCCATTATTATTATTATTATTTATTACAATCAAAAAATAACCCTCATCTTAATCAGAAAGTCACTTGCTACTAATCTTGAGTCTACCATATAACCTCTTCATTAAACAAGAACGCCCTAAATCACTGAACCGTGGGATTAACAGAGACGCTCGATTATCGATCGTAGGTCAACTGCTCACTCAATCTCATATAAAACATACAGGTGTAAAACCACAGTTAATCATGTCAATCTGGTGGAACTGTAATGAATATATACTGATTGAAGGTTGAATGCTCACTCAATCTCGTATAAAATATGCAGGTGCTAGTGTTTTGCAACAACAGATTATCAAAACCAGTCTAGTGTAATCTGAGATCAATCTATATAGTTTAATCACTATCAAAGTACATGTTATTACTGTAAAGTACCTAAGCTGATGACTTCTCCGCGTCGTAATATTATTTTTGAATTGTAAATATAATACTATTGCATTTGTTAATACATATAAGCCTTCCTGAGAAATAATGAAAAGTGTTACTTAAAACATGTTTATATAGTTACCATATTTGTAATTTTATCTCATTATCTTCTGCACGAACTTGTACATTATATGAAATCATGTAGATTCTACATTTTACATGTTTCTTCTTGTAATGTTTAATTTAACGTGTTTCCTTTGAAATTCTCGATAAATGATATTTAAAAGTAATAAACTAACTTTTACATAAACATTTCTAAGTGGTCAACAATGAATAGTTATCTATTGGTGTGTAAAAACAAAAATATAAATTACATTCCTATGAAAACACCTTATTATTTGACATTAAAAATTTTTATTCCTTAAAAAACTAAACCAATGTTTGCAGTTTATTTATTTATAAAACGTCCTTATTAAAGAATTGAACTAATATATAAATCAAGGTTTGACGACAAAACAGAAGGTAAAAAAGGGATAAATTGTATCGTAGTGGTTGCGCGGCCAAACTAATGTATTTAATGAGATAAAAATGCACCCACTTCCTATAAATAAACTAAAACCTAACCACAAAAAAACTTTTCTCTATTTGCATAGCTTATGTTTCCGTACAATGCAATAATATTTTTATTATTGTAAAAGCTTGTACTGTGTTAATATATATATGTCCCTATAATTATAATTACAGTTCAAATATAACCTCCTGATATATCGATGCTAGGTCTTGTTTAAGTAACCAGCAATACAATTATCTTAAGACCCAGACGTCAAGTTTGATATTATATAATTTTAGAGTGGTCTATATTGCTGTTAGCTTTCCAAGGCTAGGTGGTCATATAAACCCGTTTCTCTGACATTTTAACTACGGCTTTTTGTGATTCACAACTTTCATATACAGAACGACTTGTGGGTCAGATGTAAATTGAAAGATGATATTGCCCCATGTTTCCTATCATAAAAAAACTAATTATGTAATTAATTTGCTACTCCCACAAACTAATATGATAATCCAGCGATATATTGTGTATTTTTAAGCAGATTTAGATATTTTGGAAAATACAAACGTAAGGAATGAAAACTGGGAAAACTTTTGGAACTATCGTTCACTCATACGGGATAAACATATTGCATATAAAGAAATAATGCCAACTATTTGTACTACAATTTTAGAGACAACGTCTTCATATCCATCTCCTAACCCTTCTTCAACAAAATTTTACTATATTAGTTAGTAATATTAGTTTATTTTGTGTGAATTTCACTTTGTAAGTTGTGTACAGTTTCATTAGGATGACCCTAATTATAACAATGAACAAAAATATAACGAATGAAAAGTACAGTTGGAGGAATTGAACTACAACGTTTACTTACTAAACTGTATAATACTCCCAGAAGTAAGATGTAACTCGCTATTTAAAGTATAACGATGTAAAAGTAATACTGTTTATATCAAAAGCAAAAATAATGTGACAAGTTCTTAAAGCCATCTTTTGTATTCTTAGATCACTGTAAATAAAAGTTACTTATTTTTATATGCAGGTGCAGATAAATAGTTATACTAATTTGATTTTGGAGATTGCGCTCTAAAAATTCTACTACCGGTTTACTTTGTACGATGTGTATTAAAAACATTATTGCGTGTTTTACAACCAAAAAAGTAACACATCGTGTGCTTTATATATAAGATATTGAAAGCAATTTGTTTTTTCCATATATTGAATGTACGTAACAGTGCAATTATTATGATTTTCCATGGTATTCTTCATAGTGTTAGCATAATTATTCAAAAGTAAAAAACGGCAATGAGTTTCATCTGGTATTTATCCTGGTTTGTTTATTAATATTAAGAATAGTTATTTCATGGCACGAGATAATTTACGCAACGGGAATGGTTGGTCATTGCCAAGACGCTTAAATGTTTATATTAACTTCAGTGAAATAAGTATTTTGGAGATATAAATGCAATATATTTACCTTTAATAATGCATTGTAATATGATAATTAATTTCAAGTTTTTATCGAACAAACGGATTTTGAGTTTCCTGATGTAGTTTGTATAATACAAATATTTAATAAATAAATATAGTTATCCATTTTATATACAGTTAACGTGTAATAAGCTTCTGAAAGAATGATAACATACTGCCAAAAAAGTATATTTTTGTGTAGACGAACCAAGAAGTTCACCACAATGCATGTTTCAGTAATAGTGGTTTGGATCACAGACCAGATGAACAATAGGCATTGTTCACATTGTGTGCGCTTCATGGCAATGTTTACTTGAGTTCCTCTGAATGGTCCTACTCCCAAAGTAAATGATTCAATTGTTCTTAGTGTCATATTTATATTTGCTCTCTGATTGACTTTTTATCATCATAATAAAGTAAAAATAACACAGATGTAATGACTAATAACGGATTAAAAAACATAATATACAGAATTAACAACAAATGAAACATGTTGTAATCACACACTTTAATATTTATGCTTATATTACTCCCTTCTTATAATCAACGGTCATTTTCCGTATTACGGGGCATTCATCTGAATAAACTTCATGCAAGTTAATTATATAATGATTAGCAGTCACTAAGCGATTCAACAATCGAATTTATCTAGGATAAGACAACATTGACTGAAATACTTGTAGCCATCCTAGCTTTCGGCGGCTATTAAGAGAAAGGTGTTTATCAACTAATCATGCTACTCTCTTATAAAACTGGATGAAAATATATTTCGTGAAACAGTAAGTTATGTATGATATTCCAATAATTATTTTATCGAAGTAAATAAACTATTTGAATAACAATTTACACTAGATAAAAATTTGCCATACAAATGTAATAAGCTAATTATTTGTGGCTATTATAGTTTAAACTCCCTACAATGCGGCCATTGGAAATACAACAAATCATAAAGCCTATAATACCCAAATTAGATGGATTATTCTAGCGGATATTATTGAAAGAAACCTGATCAGATAAATATAATAAAGAGCCGGGGTATTTTGAAGATTTTTTTGACACAAGTGTTACGAAAATAATAAAGGATAGTAAGTACTGAGAAGTGAACGAAAAGTTATGCGTTACAGAAACAAAGTCCCCCATGGCCAATTATTTAATTGAATACAGAAACTAGATGGATAAAACGCTTCATCCTTTTCGTCCATGATGAAACACACCGTTTTGATCAGAAATGAAAATTTATAAAAGTTATAATGTATATAATATAGATATTGCTAAAACAATTTAGATTCATCGTGAAATTAAAAATACGAATAAACTTCTTGTTAAATATAGATTGAAAATTCGTAATGTTGCCAGGACTTTCCTATAATTAAATCCTTTTTGAACAAAAGTACGATTAAACTTCTTTTATAAACATACAGTATATCATGCTTGTATTTCCATGGAATTTGGCTCACAGTGTAACGAAGACTCTAAATTTCGAGATATCCATAGACTTAGAAATTTCATTTAATTTCACGTTTATACACACAAGATCTAGTTTCAATAAATGACCGCTAGTCTTCCCTTCTCGAGGCTTCGAATGAACATTAATTAAATAGCACCATTTTTAATACATTTTATGATGCCATCCTAGAACTATGTAGTGCATAGAAGATATATATTTCAATAGTGTTACATGGCAAAATAAATTTTAAAAAGGGCAAAGGACCAGATGACAATTTCTAATTCATGTTTAATAATGAGGGAAAGGTTTTACAGAATAATTATGATTCAAAAATTTATGAAATACATTTACATAAAAATTATCTGTAATTGTTTAATGTTTATATAATACAGCACTGTGACAATGAAATACTAATTTACTACTGTAACCTCCATTGCAGAGGTTATTGGAAACTCCAATCTGAATACTTTAACGTTTAACAATCCTCATCACATTAATTCATTATGTCGTGGTTTCCCAGGAAGTGAAATATTTGGCTAAGAAAGTGTGGGTCATGAAAATGATTTGTGCGTGATAATCTGTTTTAAGTGCCTATTTTGGGAAAACTTGTAGACTTCATTCGCAAAAACTACAATTAATCATTCTTTCCGAAACCGAAACTGACCTTTGAAAAGAGTTTATATAAGTGAACAAGAAGCACTGAATAAAGTAGCAGTTAACAAATTACATCTGTAATAGGCAATTTGCAACGATTTATTCTCAGTAAGCGTTATGTTTTTATTATTTAGTATTCCTTTGGCCGAAAGTTCTATTTTAACTACTTGATTTTATATGCATAACTTCCTTTATTATCTGAAGTTGTACTTGCCCGCTGGGGATAATTATTAATATAATAAAGATTCCTAAATACGTAAGTATCTTACACAAATACTGATACATCTTATATGGAATGGGAACGCATGATCATTACCTAAAATTGACAGTATGATTATAATTAAAAGAGATACTAAAATGTTAATAAAATTTAAATATTTGAGTATCACTTTATTGTAGCTTTATAGTAAATATCTTTGATTTAAAAAAATAAAATTTGGTAAAATATAGGCCAATACTCTCAGTATTATTGAACTGAAAAAGAAAATATGAAAATCATAATGAATCCAATGTCTTACCTCAATTATTTAAAACTTAAT
>NW_025790498.1:0-4841 GCF_021130785.1 Homalodisca vitripennis
TTAATAATGGGAACTGAATTTTTAGCTGATTGTTTAACATTAATTCACCTAATAAATTCGTTTTATAGACTGTTGATAAATTTGATATTCATCAACAATTATACCAAATTAGAAACAACTCGTCGACTGCAAAACGAGCAAAACCAACAGCTGAGAAGCTTTTGATCTGGAACGAAATAACACTCCTTTACCGGAAGAAGGCTATTTTAAAAACGTTAGTATATACAAAATATATAGAAACTTGCCAATAACTACCATCCAATTGAAATTTAACTCTATTCAATAAATATAGAGTGCTCGATTTATAAAATTATTCGTGGTAAAAATCGAAAAATCGAAATCAAAGTAATAAACGTTGTTAAGACTCTTGAATAACCATAAATCTAGAGATCATGTAGAAATTTTCCCAAATTTTATCCCCATACTATAAACAAAGCCTTGATTATATTTAATAGCGATGAACAGATGATTGTAGATCAAGGTTTAAATTTCAATTTATCTGGGATTGGGGGAGAAACCTCTTTAACGAACTAATAAATACAGAAATTGCGGTAAAAGATATTTCAGATTATGAAAGCAAAATTAACTACGGTATTGTTTAACAAAGAAAATAAAGAAAACTGTTGATAACAACCACGGTCTAAACATACAGTAATAAACATTTCAACACGTTTTATATATTTTATTTGCACAATGTACATTTTGAATTCCATGTATTCATCAGCAGGTACTTGTAGGTAAAGGTAAATAAAAATAAATAATTAGATTTAATGAACATATAAAAGCATTGAAGACATTATCAAATGCAAAATATGCGGGACTATTTAAATAAAACCCACAATACATAAAAAATAATCTTGAAATTTGACACACATGCAAAAACGTCCCCTATTGTCAAATGTAGAATATTAAAAAATTTACGAAAGTGCCAAAGTTATTCCTAATGTACTATTAAATGACGAAGATTTTCTAACAAAAGATGTGTTATTCTATATACTTTCAAACTATATTAATTGACCACATATAAAAGTAAATCAAATAATTCAGCCGCAAAGGTAGTTAAAACATGTGACAATTCAGTTTTAATTATTTATTTACTTCATTTACCTGAACCTACAAGTACCTGATGATAAATTCGTAGAGTTCGAAATATACACTGTACAAATATATAAAAAAGTGTTTAAAGGTTTATTATTGTATATTTATATCAAACACTGTTCGAGGCTACATTTCTAATCATGGTCTTACTGATTTAACCCTTTCAGGGCCAGGACCAAATATGAGATGTTGCAAAATTTTTTCACATATCATATCCCCTGTGACTAGACAAAAGTGCCAGGCTAAAATTGGCGATTTTGCAGTCTCTAAGATTAAAATTTATAACTTTTCATAACAATTAGAGAATGACCTAAAAGTTGCACCAAATTACTCGTATAGATAGATACTATCAACAAGAAATATATAGATGTAGTTTTAAAGTAATTTGAAATATAAAAAAAATGTTTTAATAAATTACATAACAATTTTTTTATTGTAAATAACTAAAAAAGGAAAAATAATTTTACCGTGGGAAGCTATTTTATTATATTTTACATTTATAAAGGAACAACCATACAAAATTTTGTGTTATTTCTCTCATAAATAAATTTTTTTATGACACATTTTGTATAAATACGCATAATTGTACTTCGCAACAAGTGATACAGCAACTGACTCTTACACTGCAAGAAACTTAAAATAAATATTCACATTATGGATGTACCGGTAAACAGATGATACATAAACAGTTTTAATACAGTTAAAAACACTATTTACCAAGAAATATTTACACAATTTTATTTGAAATTTATTTACACTTTTTCTATTTACAAATATGCTACTTACAATTTTATTCCCATGAGATCGCAACTTGTCAGTCATTGTAACTACTACACACAATAGCTAAGCACGTAACTACTAACACTACTAATATTTACAACCACAAAATAAAATAATAAAGGAGAATCCACATATTTCGTGACAATTACGAAATAAAAATGCATAGACCTCCAAAATAAAAATGATATTCATATTAATTATCTACAAATATACCAGGGAATAAAAAAACATAAAACTTTAATCATTTGACGTCGTATTTATTTAAGAAAACGACGAATATCAATATATTGCCGCCTGGCACTTTTCAGACGCGATCTGTGGCGGCAATATATTGCCGCCTGGCCCGGAAAGGGTTAAAGAAACGAGATTATTCGACGTTAATGAGAATTAAAGATTAGCTCAAAGTAAATTATGCGGTACTTTGCATAAACTGATAAGGGTAACATTACAGGGTACCTTACACAAACATGAATATACGACCAAGGTCAATGAAGTCATTAACAACAATAGACTTAACGAGGATCCTACTGGAACATATCAGAATAAAAGTTGAAAACTTCATAATAGTAGAATGTGGCAATTTACTGAAAACCTAATTAAATACATGTGTAAGATGAATACAAAAGCTCCAAGTTATGCGCGGATTATCGAAAGTTCATAAGGATGGTGTTTCTCTTTGGTTTCTCGTAGATTACAAATCAGCGCCAACTTTCAACTGGAAGCAATCTTGAAAACTCACATTAAAATATATAATAATTTCAGTTCAAAAAACTCCTTTGACCTCACAGAAAAAAAAATAAAATCACTTATACGTTGGCATCAAAACTATATACCAATGTACCGCTTCAAGAAACGTTGAACACAACAAATAACCACCTAAAGACATCTGATTTATTGTCAGAAACAATATCTGAACTAATGATTCTTCTGAAAGAGGATTTCTTTAGCCAAATTTAAAGAACATTCCAATAGTTTAAATTACATAAACAGATTTTCATCATTTGCTCAACCCTTCATGGATGAGAACCACACAAATAAACGGAATTAATGAAAATATGGAAGTGTAGAACCAGTGTCGCAAAAGCCACAAAATTAAACATGCATAAAGAATATATATTATTTTTATATAACTGTAATTCTAAACTTCACAAACTGAAAGACTTGATTTTGAATTTTGTCTAATGCAGTTTTCATGGATTTCATTTTTGTAGAAATTATTTTAGGGTGGTGACAAACAAAATTGATCCTTCCGACCATTGCAAATATTCCATAATATTATTAGGAGTACTTTTATTACTACTACCCAACAGTAAATTGTTTGGAAAACATGTTTATTGTTACTTTTATCATTGTATTAATTAATAGAAATAAATTATGAAAAAGTGTTTTATCAGTTTACTTGTGTACATTGTACTTTAAAATATTAAAATCATGTAAATTTAAGTCAAGAAACTAATGATTAACGACAGCGAGTGTGTCACACACAATGAGGTACAAACTAACAATAACGACGTACAGTTGCAATATCTGATCTCTCATTGTGATGGATGCGGAGACAATCAGCTTGTGGGCTGGAACGATACGTTGTGTGATGGATGGTTTTAATATCCTGGAACTGGCGCTGCACCATGATACACATGCACTCACTGCCTATTGTCCGACATTAGATGGCGGATATTACTCAATTATTATGTCAACTAATTAATTACTAAACGACTACAAATTGGTATAAACACATTAGACACGTTTTATTAGATGATTTTTAACGGAAGGTGAAATGTCACAAGGATCGTTATAACCTGCCTGTGATATAATTTTATTTTCTTACTTCGATATATGTTTCTATTACGGAATACGCACAACTGTGGTTAGTAATTCACGCATTCAAGATCTATTTAAAACTCGTATGTTATTTTTGCACCTTCAATTTCGTGTTACAATGTAGATAATATTTCCAAAGGTGCGATCAGATTCCGTATCTGTAACGTTTATATGGCTTGAACAGCTGTTTGAAATATTTATATTTAAAGATTTGAACTCGATGTAGAATCTTAATATTATGTCGATATACTTCATCCAGTCATACAGGGGTGTTGATATTCACATTGATAATTAATATAAGGGGATAGGAGGCTAGTGAAATATATCTAATATATATACAACCGCATGTGTAACTGACTGACTGACTGACTGACTCACTCACTCACTCACGTATACTAATTCTAACCTACTTCCAGATGAGTTAGAGACTTGAAATTTGGTACACAGATAGCTTTCCACGTGTAACCACCAGGAAAATCCCGAAAAGTGAGAATTTTTCATTTTCAACCCCTCAAAAAAAATTCCCAAAAAAATCGCGCGCATTCTTCACCCCTGCAGGCATTTTTTGTAAGCCCGATAGCGGGCGAACCGTTGGAGCTAGCTCGGATCTGACGGAAAATTCATGGTCAGGAATGAAGTGAACTACAAAAAAGGTCTAATGACTTTTTGCTCTATCTTCCATGGTTTAAGCGACAAAACGCTCGAACATTTGAAATTCCAGAGATTTTTTCGATAAAAATAATGTTTCAAGCCCGATAGCGGCCGAACCGTTGGTCGTAGCTCAAATCTGATTGACCCATCAAATTAGCAAATTGCGCGATCTACAGAAAAGGTCCATGAATCTTTTGCCCTATCTCGATTGGTTTGGCCGAAAAAACGTGATTATGTACAATTTTGTTGTAACTTTTACGCGAAACTTTTGTTTTTGGGGTCGATAGCGGCGAAACCATTGGTCGGAGGTCAAAATAAGACTAACGTTTTATTTAGGAAATAAGATGACCTACAAAAAAGGTCTAGTGACTTTTTACTATATTTCCCTTAGTTTGACCGCAAAACGCGATTAAGTGAAAATATTGGACATTTTCGCCTAAAAATTTACATCCGGGCTTGATAGCGGCTAAACGGTTGGTCGTAACTCAAAA
>NW_025790499.1:0-4642 GCF_021130785.1 Homalodisca vitripennis
TTGCTATGCCGTTAATGTAATAATACTTAGGATTTGAAATAAAACTATTTCTCAGTTTTCACTTACAGGTATGTTTTTAATTACCTTTAGTCGAGTATTTCAGAGAACCCCACGGGCTGTTCTGACGTTTTCATAAGCAATCTCTTACAAGGACCGTGAGTATCTATAAAATACTCACACTTAAACACATAAAAATGAAAAAATAAAAATAAATGGTCTTATTTGTTTTTACTGGGGAGCATTAGAGAGTCCAAAATTGAGTCATTTAATTTCTGAGTAGGAACAAAAATTTCCTCAAAAATAAGCTGAGAGTCAAAGTGTTAAAGGTTCAATAGTCAGTTTCAGTATTGTATTTTAATTACAGTAATAACATTTAGTTTTAATTTCGTAACATTTGGTTACGAAACCTTCCATAAAATAGCTATTATTTAACAGATTTTACAAATGGGGTATCCTTAGAAAGGAAAAATTATTTAAAAACTGTCGTGCCTTATACGGTTTAGATTAAAACAGTGTTATTAGATATAAAAAAAAATTAAATGACAGCTATTTTGGAAATATTAATACTAATTTAAAAATAATTTTCTGATATTAATAACTTCTGACATGGACCCGTTTGCCTAGTTTTTTTAACAATCGTAAACATAACAACAAAGATAACATTGTTAAAAAATAGCGTATAGCTGCTAAGCATAGTGGAAATGAAAAAAATATTTTTAGCTATAAAATCAAACACATAATCTGAAAATCATACGACAGGACTCGTACCCGGATCTCTGACTTGCTGGTGAGTGCACTACCGTTATAACCACAGTGCCATTACTTTTTACGACTCAATTATTTTTTATATTTGGACGTTTCTGCCACATATGCGTTTAAATAACGAAACTAACTAATTATCGGAAGACCAAATACTTGTGAAACGACTTTTTTTATTTACATTTATTAGCTAAATTTGTACAAATGGCATTAGCCGATTTAATATTAATAAACATTAAATCACAAAAGTACTTGCTCCGCCTGGACTTGAACCCGGATCTCCTTTTTTTTAGAAAAAATATAATTTTATACAATACTAAATTGTAAGAAATAATGATAGCGCACTCACACCGGTAAGAAGTGAGATATAAGGGTTCGTGTCCCGATGGAGTAAGTACTTTTTGTGATTCAAAGTTAACTGAAATATATATATATAATATATATTTCATATATAAATATACAGGGTGAAATTCAAAGTTTTTATTTATTAGTAATAAATACATCATAGTCAGGATTTTTTTGTGAAGAACTTCAAATAATGTTTTCAAAAACTGATTCTTTCTGCTGTACATACAGAACATTTTCAGAAACACTTTTATCTCATTTCTATTTGTATAATATTTTTACATTATTTGGTCCAGTTTTTTTTTTTTAATTTCACAGAATATATGAGACCCATTTATAAAGGAACAATTTCAATTGACACAACATAACATGTAATCCATTAAATCTGTTATCAATATTTTAAAAAGTGTCATTTTAATCTCCTTTAATTTATTATACTTTTCCTCTAATAATTTCAATTATCTTCATCGTCTTTAAATATATTAAAATCTCGCTCAAACTTTGTAGATTTCTCATTTATTTCTTCAAATTCATCATTGATGTTTACTGATATTTTATTACCATTTCCTAATTCTTAATAAACTTCATCAACGAATTTTCAAACTGAAGTTTATAAGAATTATTATATTTTTTCATAAAATATTTTAATAATCATCACCGATTGATGTTTACAATTACATCATATGCAATTACATATAATTTTCATTTTCAGTGTGATAAATTGTATGATACATTTCCTAAAATATTCAGGGACTCGTATATGTAACAAATTAGGGGCTTTATAGTTGACTTTAATTGTATCTAATATATATACAACCGCATGTGTAACTGACTGACTGACTCACTCACTCACTCACGTATACTAATTCTAACCTACTTCCAGATGAGCTAGAAACTTGAAATTTGGCACGCAGGTACCTTTTGCCGTATAACCAACAGGAAAATTCTGAAAACCGGGTTTTTTTTACTTTTAAACCCCTCAAAAAAATTCGAGAAAATTCGCGCATTTTTCGCCCCTGCAGGCCTTTTTTGTAAGTCCGATAGCGGGCGAACCGTTGGAGCTAGCTCGGATCTGACGAAAAATTCATAATCAGGAATTAAGTGAACTACAAAAAAGGTCCAGTGACTTTTTGCTCTATCTTCCATGGTTTAAGCGACAAAACGCTGGAACATTTGACATTCCAGAGATTTTTTTGCTTAAAATAAAGTTTCGAGTCTGATAGTGGCCGAACGGTACGTTGTAGCTCAAATCTGATTGACCCATCAAATTAGCAAATTACGTGATCTACAGAAACGGCCCAGTGACTTTTTGTCCTATCTCTATTGGTTTGGCCGAAAAACGTGATTATGTGCAGTTTTTTTGTAATATTTACGTGAAAAGTTTGTTTTTGGTGTCGATAGCGGCAAAACCATTGGTCGGAAGTCAAAATGAAACAAAGGTTTGATTTAGCAAATGAGGTGATCTACAAAAAAGGTCCAGTGACTTTTTGACCTATCTACAATGGTTCGACCGCAAAAACGCGTTTAAGTGCAATATATTTTGTGATTGATAGGGGAAAATCTTTATATTTTTCAACTATAATTAGTGCGATTCATGTTGGTTCCAGCTTGACCTTGTATTACTACGTTACGAGTGACTAAAACTCCCCTCCACGTCGGGAGTTGGCTGAGCGTTAGTGAAGTTTCAATAGTAGATAGGGACAGAGTGTTTTTTATTATGTTCAAAGACACAACACCCTCTAAAATAGGCCCACGTGTGTCATTAACCCCTTGTAACATTAACCCTCCCCCGGGATTTCCTATTATTACCTGATAACCTCCTGAGTACATTAAACCCCCTGATGTGTTAACCCCCCCCGGTAACATTAACCCCCCCCCGGGATTTCCTGGTATGACCAGATAAGCTCCTGAGTACATTAAACCTCCTGAAATGTTAACCCCCCCGGTAACATTAAACCCCCCCCCAGGGAATTTCCTGGCATGGCCTCATGTCCGAATTTTACCAATCACCAAATCTCTTAACCCCCCTTGGGAAGTTCCTGGTATGACCAGATAACCCCCTGATGTCTTAACCCCTGGTAACGTTAACCCCCCCTGGGAATTCCTTGTATGACCGCATGTCCGAATTTTACCTATCACCAAATCACTCTTATCCCCGAATTTGGCAAACACCCAAAAGGGGGCCTGGGGTGTGTTATTAGCCCCCGGTAACATTACCCCCCCCCCGTGGATTAACTGGTAAGACCAGATACTATCCTGAGTACATTAAACCCCCTGAAAGTGTTTAACTCCCCGGTAACATTAAACCCCCCCCCCCAGGGAATTTCCTGCATGACCTCATGTCCGAATTTTACCAATCACCAAATCTCTTAACCCCCCCTTGGGAAGTTCCTGGTATGACCAGATAACCCCCCATGTCTTAACCCCCGGTAATGTTAAACATCCCCCCTTGGGAATTTCGTGGCATGACCTCATGTCCGAATTTTACCAATCACCAAATCTCTTAACCCCCCCCCCTTGGAAGATCCTGGTATGACCAGATAACCCCCTGGAGACTTATCCCCCGGTAACGTTAACCCCCCCTGGAATTTTTTCATATGACCAGACAATATCCTGACGAAATTAAACCCCCTCTTGTCTTAACCTCCTTAACATTAATCACCCACCCAGGGAATTTCTCTCGCCTTGACTAGATAGTCTCCTGGTGATATTAAACCCCCTGTTCGACTTAAAATACTGCCTTGAGGTCGGTTTTTATTATGTTTATACTAAACAATTCAAGATAGCTGACCCGTGCAGACTTTTCTCCCGAGCTCATTTCTGGCTAAACCATAGGTCGTAGCTCAGATCTGAGGGCACAATCGAAAGACAAAATTAAATTTCCAACAAGAAAGGTCCAGTCACTTTTTGTCGTATCTCTAACGGTTTAACCGCAAAATGCCCTCAAAGTCAAAAGTTTTTTACGAAATCCGGAAAAAAATCTATGAAAAAGGTCAATTTTTAAATCCCTTGTCATTTACTTAATGTCCGGACTTAACCAGTCACCGAATTCCGCTTATCCCCGAATTTGCAAGCGTATATCATGGGGGCCTGGGGGCGTAGCCCCCAGCGAGCCGAAGGCGAGTATTTTATTATATCATCAAACGCTTTTGAGACATTTTTTACGTTCTTTATTTCAATTGCTCTTGACGAAAAATATTTGCAAAAAGTATCTATAAATATATTTAATTCCTGAATTTTGATCTGAATAATTTGAGATTATTACTATTATACTGCTCACAAATCATCAATTCCTAGAGTTATAAATCTTTCTCTTTTTAAATTGAATAGAATCAGAGAAATTCCGCCGGTTGCTGTGTTTAATGAAAACAGATTTCCAAGTAATTCCAAAGAGCAATTAGCAAGGAGGAAGCAGTTAGATCAATTTTAAGTTACAGCTTGGTATAGGTGGAAGATTAGATAAACAGGGAGGTGAGTTAATCAGTTCAGAAGTCAATTATAAAGTCTTCAGGGCCCCAAAAAAGCACCGTTGGTGGGG
>NW_025790500.1:0-3822 GCF_021130785.1 Homalodisca vitripennis
AAAAAAAACCCTTATTAAAAGTACTGTAATTACACTCCAAATTGGATTCAAAATTTATCTTTTAATAAAACATTGAAAGCTTTTTTTGTAAAAAACTGCTCCCCTGCGCTCCTGAAATATTTATATTTTTTTTATAATGCAAATTTTGTGTATAGACAAATCATGTCCCATATTTTTTATTGTGATAAGAAATTAAAAACAAACAAAAATTATGAAAAAGTGTTAGTTTTATTTACGCCTCTAACAGCTATTTTTCCTAAAAGCTTACAAATATGAAAGGAAAAAAAAAAAACAACCCAGCATCTTTCCTTCGCCTTCGTGCATATCCCCATTGGAAAATGCCCCCCCCCTCCCTCATCGCCACTCGAAAAGGTTTAAAATGTCAGGTTTATTTTATTTCAACTTAAAATAGTTTACACGATTTTTTGGGATAATTCATAGTTTAGTCATGTTCAGATAAAGTCTTCTTAAATTGCGGGTGTTTGGTCGACGTCCTGTTCTTACTTGTATGCAAAAACACTATGGATTTCCACCTTTTTAATTCTAGTTTTTCCATCTTATTACTACAACCAGGATACTTGGGATTTTGAGGAGCTAGGCTCCTTATTATTATAGCCATGTAAAACTAGCCTTTCTCCTACATAAACAAAATAACAGCTGGTAATGATGTTATTGTACTAAATAAAGTTGGCAATAATTAAATTATGAATATATGTATTAGATCATATGTCGTATTCAAGTGTTGCATCTGATTTTCCAAGCTTCCCGATCAAGTTTCAATTATTCCTTGCATTTATTAAAAAATGCAACACTGGACTTTCTTTTTCCATAGCATGTTTCTCTATATTTGAGGTCATATCTGAAAACAAACAAATTTTGATTAGGTTTAACCTATATTATACAGGTTTTTCTGTCAGAGAGCTAGGCCTGTATAAAAATGTTGGTTGCCTATAAAACAGTTTATTGTAAAGATAAATACTTTAAAAGCTTTACCAAACCATATATATTACAAAAGTAAGAATAATTTAATCTTTTTGAGTGTTAAATTAAGAGTACATAGTTAACACAAAAATTTCATTGTTTAATTAAATGTTTTCAAAACTAAACCAAAACTTTTTTACATTTCCTGTTAATGGAACGGGACTTCCGGGGGAACCTTTACAAACAAGGCGAACTTCCAAGTTTCTGATCATGATAACTTAATTAAAGACTAGTATAGTGCACTGAAAAGTACAATTAACAAGGAATTTTTCCTGAGCGCAAACGGTTGATCAAGAAGGTGTTCTTATATATTTTTTTTTTCAAAATCATCTACAACTTCAAATCTGAAAAAGACTAACAAGAACATGTTACATTAAACCTTGCAAAAAATATGTAGAAAAGAAACAACCAATAATTAGTAAAAATGATTCTGAAATAGATTACTGCCAGCTCAGATTTTTTCTCTTGCAAATACACCACTGCAAACAAAGTATATAAAAAATTGTTTCAATTTTCCATCTACAGTTACTTTTTTCCATGGGAATGGGTGAATACTGTTAAAGGAAACTAAGTAATTAAACGTTTCCTGAACAGTAATGCCTTCTGGGTCTATCATGGAAAAGGAAAACTTGTGGCCAAAATGACAACAATAAACAGAATGCAGTTGGTAGACCAATTCCTTCCTGCTCAAATACTTGTGGTGAATGTATTAATGAACCCCTGTTAACCCGATATTTACTCGTATCATTTCTCATATATACCCATCCTTACTCCTCCTTAGTTTGTCATTCTCTCACACCCGGATTCATCCAAGTCTCCCTAGATAGATATACTCATTGAGATATAACTTATAACAGTAAAAAAATTGATAACACCCATAACTTATAACGGTAAAATTGGAAAAAAACACCATAACTTATAAGTAAAATTTGAAACACCAATAGTTTTTTTTATGGTACAGTCCTATGATTTGCAACTGCCTGTATATCTTTCTGTAAATGAAAATTATATTATTTTTTAAGCATTAGTTAAAAGTGGTTTTAGATCAGGTATTTGTTAATGTGGGGCAAAAGTAAACATCACCATACTTTATTAAAAGGATACATGTATAGTAAAATTTATTTTCTAGTACGTATTTTTGACAACAAATAAAGTACTAAAATATGTTAGGTTACAGTACCCTATTTTTTATCAATATTAATAAACAATTACTGCATAATTAGTCATTTTTTGATTAATTAATGTAACATCCATTTACTTAAATACATTCTATGGCGATGGTAAGTACATTTTTTCAGATTGTAAAAAACAATATTTGATGACTCCATCCAAATAAAACGGATTGGAGGTAAAACTAATCAAAAAAGCAATCTAAAGATAAAACTATTGACTTTCATTTTCAATATGGAGAATAACTTGCTAAGGTTTCTTCATTATTTTAATTAAATTTTTCCTCCCCTCCTATTACGCTACCCGTCCTTTAATTTACCATTTTGAATTTAAAGTTTAGGCCTTTGCCAATTGCAGTGTAAAATCAATATTTATATGTTGTAACACAACAGTTTTAATTTTGTGGTGTAACAAAAAATATGTGAAATTTCTATGTTTATAAGTAGGACATATACCAATAATACAAGGGGGCTATCCAGAAAGAAGTTTATGTTTATGCTCTGTAAGCCTGCTAGGAGCCATTTTGAATGTCAAAGCGTTTCTCCTATCAGTGAGCTGTCCAGCCAATGCAAGTGAGAGGTTAGTTAAGTTTAAAAAATGTTTTAAATAATCTGTGAATTGTGAAGTGGCGGTTGGTAATAAACGTGTTTTTGTTTTAGCTAAGCCCAATAAGACCAAATGTGCTATTGAATGACGAAAAGTAAGTAGATGGGCTAATGCCATTGTGGACTGGAATGAAATTTGATTTTTCAAGTCGATGACAGGATTTCTAAAGACCCGCCAATTTCACAAATAACAGAAACTCTTCCACTTGGTTTTTCCTGAAATTTCAAGCAATTTGTCCAGACATAAATTTTGTTACACAGAAGTTGGTTACCCATAAGTTTTGTGCTAGGATGGATCACCGAAGAATCTTAACAGGACAACCTATATAAAAATCCAGCGAATGGTTTGTTTTTCATTGACATTTTTTGTACATTTACGTAATAAGATGGGTGACGTCTGACTCAATGACAAATTATAGGGAACGAGTCTTGGGTAGTAACACTCGTGAATGCAACGCACGTGATTTTCGATGTCCAGTGGTGGAGCGCTGCGGGAGGGGTGTAACCATCTGTCTCGGGGCGGCAAGGATTTCCATAATGCTGGAAACTTCCAAACACAAGTTCACACCACTATGAAAAGTGCCTACATTTTTATGGTGATCATGTTGAAAAAAAGTAGTAATTTTTAGTGTCACTTTCAAATGTATATAATAAAAAAATTTTTCATTTATTTTTTTTACAACAAAACGTGAATCTGCGTTCTGTATAGCCCTCCTACATAGCACTTACATGTGTTTTAAAAAATGACTCCTTATGTAAGTCCGAAATGATAGGTTATATATTGGGTTGTATTGCTATTTCAAAAGTCAGTAATTTTAAAACTTTGGTTACTGTAAAATTTATTATATTGGGTCTCTAATTTTAAAACTGTCCACATTATTGTTTTAAAGATTCCTTCAAGATTCATGCTCATTTGCAGTGGATGATAATTCGCAACAACAATGCTTACTTGTTTGAAGAAACGCAACATTAGGAAACCTTTGAGTACAGTAAGTAAAATTTTATTTGCTGAATATGGATGGCCACATAAATTTGTTGAATGGCTCTGATTGCCAGTATGTAATTC
>NW_025790501.1:0-5472 GCF_021130785.1 Homalodisca vitripennis
GTCCTCCCCTTATTAAAAAACAAAAATTTTGTAATATTGTATGGGGCCCCTTAAAATTTTTAAAGTGTTTACTTTATTAAAAAAGTAAACAGTAATGTTCAATGCCCAACTATCTATATTCTTAAAACACTTACGCTCATCCCTATATTTTAAGGATGGCGGATACGTGTTTATTTTAGCCCCGTGCACACACGAAAACAGCCGAAAGCTTTAAATACTCTATAATGACTCCCTTTGCACCAGGTTTTTTTACATTTTTGTTATTTGCTTACATTTACTTAAAGACAACTAAATTTTGAAAATTTTTAAATATAGTCTTTATTGTTTTTATATTGTTATTTAAAAAAATTATAAATAAAAGTCACCCATATTTTTAAAGCAACCGCTCTAACAGTTTGTATTAAATGTTCTCTTATTATGCCATTAAATGCTCATAATGCAAAAATTAAAAAATCTTGTTCCGTGCTTACAATGATCTTGTTACAATGATTGCCTTCTATGACGCTCAGCCATGGACATGTTTTATTATGGAATTTATTCTTGTAAAGTCTACAAATAGAACATGAGGTGTCTGTCGGCTAATTTAGCTGCCTTTGTTACTATCTCAGGTATTTAAACAGTTAATTAATGTGCTCAGTCTGTTTACAAATTTGTTATTCTACGATTTTCTCATTGCCAATAAATGTAAAAATGAAAAACTAACGCTCAGCCAAATCGAATGGAGTACAATACGCTATAATCGTACTCGCTGTTTCGTATATATAAATGTAGATTCATATACAATTTCAAGCCTATACGTCAGTCCGTTCTCGAGTATAACTTGTGGACAGAGAGACAGACTTAATTTAGATTTGTTCAGCCTCTCGACTCTCATCTGAAGTTCAGACTATTAAAAACATTTAATTTTTAATATATTATTGACGGTAGTTGATTTGAAACAAGAACAACTGGATCATTTGACATTGTCATATTATTTATACTCTAGATTAGGATACTGGCGGATTTTAGAAGAATCGGAATTCAACCTTTTCTTCACAAGTCGGAAAAGGTTAATGCTAGGTTTAAACAAGACCACAAATACATAGGGCTATATTGCAAATTAACCCAACTAAGTAAACCAAAATCTTGAGATTCATAAACAGTTGTAACCAATATAGTTGGACACTATTATAGAGACAATTCCAGTGTTGTTATCTGTGCCCCCAGTTCATAGCTGTTAGAAGAAGCAGCAGAATAACTATTAGACTGTACAATTACACGCGTACTACTCAGATACACTTTGTACACAGCAGGGTTGGCGCTGTGCGTGCTGTCGAGTGGGAAAAAAGCGGGCAGGTTACAAAAACGGGCGTGTGAATCAGCTTCGTACGGCTATAAACTAAGCCGCGCCCGCCGACGCCGGTCGGCCGGCCCCCGTCAAAGGAAAGATTAACTTCAATCTTGATCATATAACCATTATATAATCTTAGTTTTTTTTATTAATTATTAAACCATAATATTCTTTTGTGATTCTCCTGTAAGGATGACGTAAAACCCAAAAACTGTCCGTCTACATTTATAAACGTTTTGTTGTTAATGAATAGCTACTTACTAAAACTAAACGCTTTGCAAATTATAAATATACCTTCATAGGAGCAATAAATAAATTTTGGACTTATGAAACAATGTTGCTTGTGACGAAATAGACCAAAAATCCCTTCTAATGTAATAAATAACATGTTTTCAGAATTGTTGTGAAAAACCTCCTTGTTAAGTGAGGGTGCCGTAATTGGCAATTGTCTCATTGGCATTTATAATAAATAAAATCATCAGGTATCTAATCATGTGTAGATTTCTAGAAAACGGTTGGATTTTATACTTAAAATTCTTTCAGGAATAAAATTATTTGGGATTTACAATCAATAATAAAAACCTTTTATTAGAAATTGATTATCAAAACACTGTAAATTCGGGTTTCTCCACTTAAGGAAATAAAATAGGATTTAAATACGATGCCATTCAATATATGGCGTTCTACACTTGTAACTAAAATTATTTGGGATATCCGGAAACATATGCTCTATCATACTCTTCATTACTTTAATCAGATAAAATTTGTTAGCTTGTGCTGTGAATATTACCGTTTCTAATATATGGGAATTCGATCCCGTAGCTCCTCTGGATGTTAACCAAAACCATTCACTACCAGAGACAGCTTCTTACTTAAACACTGGCTATCATCTTACAACAATACTGTTTCTCCCGCCTAAATTTAACGTTTGATGAACTGGACCAACCCGGATGCAAACGCTTTAATCATATTGCATCCGTTATATAAAAACAAATTATACAAGATTCAGAGACAGTACGATAGTTTTTGTAACTGAGCTGTTTCAAGTTACCGTTCTCCAAGGCTATATAAAATAAAGTCAAAATTTTAATTTTAAACTAAGTGTGAAACCACTGGAAATCGTTGATTACAAGTCTTTCATAAATGCAGCGTTTCTTGATTACAGGAATGTTTCCACTAACGTTCCTATTTAAAATATTTGTAGTGGGCTCCTTATTTCAAAAAAATTACATAGGTGCTCATGTCATTAACTTACGTTCTAATCCTATAAGCCAACCAACCAGTCAGGGATCAGTGTAGGGTAGATTATGCGTGTCTGTGGCTGCTGCGGCGCCAGGACAGGGACATGGCTTTTAAGGCAACTGGGATAAGTGCTGCGCTGCCTCCGCAGTCCGAAAATATCCCGGTCCACTTTCTTATAATTATTGTAAAGAAAATGTTTTTGGAAGGCGTTTAGTGATTTTTTTTATATACTATTTTACATAGTTGTTATTGTCTTAAACTGATGATTAAATAATGGTTGTGGACTTTTTAAAATAGTCGAAAACTAAATAGGTTCTTTCATTTTTATTAGTGTTTAATAATACGAGTACTTTTATATTTATATTATGCTATAGGAGTCTCCTTCAAGGCTCCAATTTGAGATCTTTATTTTTTATGTTTTCAAAACATAATATAAGGGTGTGTTTCGCGAAGAGGTAGGCACAAAAACTTCAGAATGTGCATAATAGGACACAAAAAACAAGCAAAAAACGTGCTATATGAACAAATGACTCCTATCTCCGCTTTCGTTTAGGTGTCTGTCTGTAAATGTGTGTGTTTTTTTTTTTTTTTAATGTTATCTCAGAAGCCCTCCACAGAGCAAAAATAACACATGAAAACTTGAGGCACTCTAGTTAGCTGCTGGCATAGAGCCAAAAATTGTACATCAACAGCCGCGAAACAAAGTCTCAGCTTATAAGAATGGGGTTAAAGTTTAAAACTGTGTTATAAAAATTAAACTCAACTCGAATCACAAAAAGAATTGTTGTTTTTCATTAAACTCCTTACAGGCATTTTTACCGAAGGTGAAGATGGAGCTCATAATGCATGTAAACCTGCATCTGCATATCACTTTCTTTCCGGTTTTAAGTTTATTGTAGATTATACATTAGGTAAGTTGAAAGCATTCTAAAACAATATGAACCCATTTCAAATAATTCCTGAACATATATTTAATTCTATAAATATTGAAAATGTTATAGTTCATAAATGGCAAGAGTTTAAGAGGAAAGAGGGACTGGTGACGCCGAACAAAGAGAATGTTACCTAAGGCCTGTGTGACACGGGGTTTTGATGCACGGTGATGTAAAACACAATTAGTTAAATAAATAGTTTCAGTCCCCCCCGAGGGGGCTTTCGTACAATGTATTCAGATTGTTTTCCACCATAGTTTAGTAATGAAAGCTCTGTTGTGCTTGGACGTAACTTTGTTACCAATGGCGGTTGGCTGTTCTCCACAGTGAGTCTAAACCTCATTTTGTGCGTTCCTCTTTCCTATCCATTTAACCTTTTACCAACCAATATTCATGCTAGTGATGGCAGAAACATATGAATTATGATATATGATGTGTTCATTTTCAAATTAATCACACTTAGTATACTTACATAAGCTTTTCTGATTATTGTTGTCTGCCTGTTATACTCTGTTGAACGCTTTAAACGTAATTAACGTGAAACGTAAATAGAGAAATCTATTAACATGATTTGCACATATATACCGAACTGTCCCGTCATCACTGCCCAATATTTTACTGGGTTTGTTTAATTATAGGTATAAAATAATTATTTGGTGTCATAATGTAATATACAGGTCGGTCCTATCTTGCTTAGTTTTCTGTGTCTTTTTATTCACTCATCATATGATGAGTGATTTAACGCAATGAAATTACTTAAATTGTTTGTGTAAAATATGAATTCTTAATGATTTTTTTTTATATATTAGATAAAAAAAACACTTGTTTCAAAGTTACTTTAAGGGGATCAAAAGTCAGCGTTTATTAATGTTAATTATGTTATATGGACAATTTCCCATCCCACCAGACCGCGTGAGCTGTTTACATGTGTCCACAACACCTGTTTAACACTGTATTTTATGAAAACTTGTAAATGTCACGAGTAAACTAAATTACTATTAAATTCCACAAATCCTTTTGTATTTCTTGTTCGAGTTCAGTTAGAAGTACGGTCAGTGTTACAATTTAATAAAATCTATATATAAAATTTATACAATTTTACGATCTTAGATAAAAACATGCTTATACATGGTGTAGGTTCTTTGGAATTCAAACAATCAAGTTTTTGTACAAGCCGCAAATTAGGATATGTTGTTGAATTTATTTTTTATAAGCCGAAAATTTGAATTTTGGTTGAAAATGGTTATACTTTTAAAGATTGTGGCTTTTTAAACCAATTTGGGTATATATTAAAAGCTTTCAAATTTTTTAGCTGTAATGGCTTGACTTAGTAAAAAATATTAATGTATAAACACGGACGGGATCATGACGGTAAAAAAATTAAGCATTTTTGGAACATACCTTTGGTTTTATTTGGGTTCTAGATAATATCACCCTGAATAGTTTTTATAATTTCATGTACACTCTGTATACAAATACGTATAAAAAGTTTACACCATTTGTATACATTGCAATTGGAAACATGAACTGAAAATATTTAAATGACACTTTCTTTTCATCGTTAGTACGACAACGTTCTTACTGTACTCAATTACTCCTACAAAACAATATAACATTGATAATATAATAATTACTAACCTACAATATTAGGAGTCCAATTTTATTTGAGATACAACTTAAAGTATTACAAGGAAAAAGAACGGAAGGTAGATTGGGAGGACCGTTTTGATTAACAGGGAATTATATTTTTCTGCATACACTGGAATCATCGTACGTTGGTCTGTACGGTGATGGAAACAGGATTTTTTCCGGGGAACATTTGTCATCGTTCCAGTAAATACAAAAAAAATCAGTAACACTTCGTCCATCGTCAAACAACTAAACGTCAAACAATGAATGTAACGTGAGGGTTCTGTGCTTGTTTGAAGGAACTGAAAATAATATTAATGAGTTTTTAAAATTTCCTAG
>NW_025790502.1:0-5008 GCF_021130785.1 Homalodisca vitripennis
ATTTCCCCAAAATATATGGTTATGTTACTAACTAGTAACATTTCAATATATATTTCCATGTAATAAGTTACTGTACGTAGGTACGTAGTTTTTAACTTTAATTTTCAACAATATTGAAGAACAAAAATAGAGGGACATTTTGTTAACCTTATTATAAAAACTTACATTTCTTTAGTCTCCGTTATTTATATTATGCAAGATAATGGGAATTTCAAAATTTTTTTTAATGGGTGCTACTTCCAATATTTGCTTTACTCGTACCTAGTAAATAAGTTTGTGGGTAGATATAAGAATATATGTTTTGTTAAAGCATCTAAAACATTCTTTAAACAAGTCAAAACACGTACACAAAAGGTTTATATTTTATTTCATTTGTTAAAAAAACGAATATAGTTATTTAAGTATTATTATTCCTTTATTTATAACCTAATACAAGATAATAACAAAGTAAAGTAATAAAATATTAGATGTAGCTTTAGTTGGAGAAGATAAAAAGAAATACCTAATTAAAATAAAATTTTGATTCGTTGGACTTTTAAAAAGTCTCAAAACAAAATTGCAAACAAAAATTCTTATAGTATTAGAAACTGAACTAGTCATTGAATGTAAAGCAAGTTGGTACATATTCATGGTTCAGGGTTTAAACACACTTTCAAGAGGAAATATTTCGTAAGCGTTTTATGGTGAAAAAGAATAAGAAGTTGTCATGAGGTCATTATGATGTTTTAACTACCAGCATTTTGAGTTGAGCTCTCAGAGGAGAATTAAGGCGGTACTTTTACTGTGAACAAAGAGTGCTGAGGCGGAAACTAGCGCCTGAAGTGAGCAGTCGTAAAATGTAATGGCCGTAGTTTTGATCTCTTTTACCCAAATGCAATTCTATACGTCATTTTCTGTTACGTATATAGGTATCTATATTTAATATTCGGTTGTTATTTATACAGATAGTTAATTTTAAACAATTGATTCAAAGGACAGTGTGTTTTTAGGTTTTTTTTTTATCTAATAAAGTATACATAAAACACTTTGCACAACTTTCAAAGAAACTAGTTGCATGTGGCTATACGAATAGGGGAATGATGGATATACTGCTTATTTTAAAAACTATAAAACCACAGTCGGGTTTCCGCTATTTCTCAGATTTCGATGTTGTATAGATTAATAAAAAAATAACATACATAATCATAATTTACGGACAAACACGAACATTCTTTATAAGTAATTATCTAAAAAAAACAATTTTAATTTACAAAAATATTAAAATCAAAAAACGGTTTTTTAAATGTTGTTATTTAGTTTATGTAAGGAACCATTAAGATGTAGTATGTTCAATTTTTAGAAAGGGCTATTTTGCCATATCTGATGTTTTATATCTTCTGTCTGAAAAATAGTTTGGGAACAATTAAGAAGCAAATACGGCAATAAATTAAATACTCTTATAAATTTGGTTGACAAAAGAATTTTTTTTGTGATACATTGTACCTTAAAAATGAAGTTAGCAAATATTATATTAAGATTTTTGCTTTCTTTCTGCAGTCTTACCATTTGCTTTTAAACGTATGTAAAAAAATGGAAACAAATGAAAAGAATAAACTAATTACTTTGTTTATAAGTAAACTAAGTGTAATTTTGCAGGGGGAGCAAAATACATGTGATTATTATAGTAGATTTGAATACAAAATGGGACTGGCGCTCGGCATAGGAGGGGGAGCGGCGTTGCCACGTTGACGTCGCTTGGTGTTACAGGGTACAGCAGATCTGCTAGCCACGCGCGTTTCACTGACCGTTTATTAAGTCTTCAATTGATTATATTATTATTCTATTAATTCTACATTACTGTTAATATTCTTTAGTGACTTTTGGTCATTTACACAAAATTATGATCAAGTTCACTCATGACCTTGTATGAACTTGTTTGTTCAGACTTTTCGTTTTGGTGTTCATAAATAAAACAAACTCACGTAAATATTGATTTAAATAATGGCATAAATATTTGGTTGTACATTTATTTTAAATATCAATAAAATTGGCTAGGTAATAATTAAGATGTAATTTTAAACCAGTATTCATAAAAATGATTTGGAATATGGTTTTTAAGTGTATAGTTTTGTCGTATTTGCATGCGGAAATAGAATTCAAAATATATTCGGTTTATTTTTTCGAAATATTGATCGATATATATAATAAATCTATCAAAGTAAAGCAGGATAAGAAAACATTCAACAAGTATTAAATGTTAAATATTTTGATTTACATACATGTTACTGTCATTCAAAACAATAACGTTTAATTAGGTCTAGTTTAGTAGCTGTACTCTGAAATTGTCTATTACGTACACTTATTAAAATTCATCAAATTGTAGTACTCTACCTCCTGGGCATAATTGTTGCACTCCACTTAAGTCACTGTCACTTTCATCTTCATTGTCATGTTGAGATTCATCTGATAGCAGGAGGCCAAAGCGATCTTCTCCAAATCTTGGTCATCCGAAAAAACACTGCTGTCGTCGCTGGAGTCATCGTCGCTGTTTAACGTGATGATGATCTCTTTAATCGCAGTTTCCAGCACACCCTCATTTTCCCACGCATCTTCTATGGTTTTCCTTGTGTGTGATACAATTTTTTTTCAATCATCTCCTGTTACTAAGTCTATTCCTTCCTTGGTTAATCTTGTTACTTCCGTCAATGTGAACGTCTTATTGTTTTTTGCAACGTGTCCTTTGATTTGGGCCCAAATCAACTGTTATAGCATTGAAGTGGCAGTGATACGGAGGTAAACGAATTAAGTATGGCCACGTTCCTTGGCTAACTCATCGATAACATATTTTGGAAAGCGAGGCTTGTGTAAATTTATAACTTCCAAAAGTTCTGCTTTCTTCATGTCTGCTTCAAAAGGGATGTTGAATTTCTGTAGCCGTTCCACCATCAAACATTTTTTTGAAGCCATTTTGGGGCCTTGTCCAATACGTTTGAGTGGTACTTAGCATTATCAAATACTATGGTCGAGGATTCTTCCAAATTTGGAAGAAGATTGCTTACAAACCTTTTCACAAAACCTTTCGTGGTCCATTTCTTAATGGTAATCACTCGTTTTTTTTTTTTTTTGAAGAAAAAGTAGAAGGCTGTTTGGAACAAACCCTTTAGAACTACCTAGCGTGAAGCAATATCATTCTTCCCCCCTTTACCGAGAGGTACGGACATTGTACCTTGAACAGAGTTGTCTGTCCAAGCGTTTGTTTGGGAGTGGTTTGTGTTAACCCATGTCTCGTGAATCCAGACTACTTTATGTAAATTTAAGTTCTTCATTTGACGAAGAAATTTACAGCGCCATGCAACTACATCTGGTCTTTCAAGAAGTACTTTCTGTTTCCCAACTGACTTGTACTTGAAGCCAAGTTGTTTTAAAAACAAGTGAAAGAGAAGATTTGCAGCCGTTAAATAAATCGGCATCCTTCAATGATTGAATTAGTTTTTTTTTTAAGTTGCATATTCCTTTCGTCTATAGTATGCATACACATGACGACGGATTGTATCTCTTTGGAAATTATCCAGGTTTGTAACTCGTTTCTGACGTGGAAGTTTCTTTCTGTTTGGGGTATGTACTTCTCCACTTCCTCCCTCATCAATGTTTTTCTTCTTCTCTGAACAAATTTTTACAACGGTATTTTTATTTATGCCCAGGGCCTCTGCAGTTCGTTGTACAACTTTGGCAACGGGTAAGAGTGGCCCATTGTTTGTTTTTTCCTGCTGGAAATATTCTTTGGCAGTCCAAACAAGTTTTCTGGCTTGAGTGCGCAGAGGTACACCACGTCCTACGTTCTGATAATGTAAAACGCTTAAGATGAATGCGCGGACGCCCACGACGTTTCACAGTTTGATTTTCTGCATTCATGATGTAAATATAGTCATTAAACTACCAGTACGAAGGTTATGAAAGCACAAAATAGTCTGTTACACTACTGTAGGCCTAAGTCACAGCTAAGTCCTGAAAAGGACTGTTAAACAACGGTAACACCACTATAGTTGCACAGAACACGAGACTACAAAGCGAAACGCACGAATCGGTTGCTGAGCAGAGACTGAGACTGAGGAGTGACGTGCGGATATGAAAACGGCAACGCTGTGCGGTTTACTCGAAACTGATTGGCTGCTCTCAGTCGTCGACCGCGCCCCCCTCCACCGGTCCCAGTCCTATTTTGTAATCAATTCAACTATAAACTATTGCATAGTCCTCCTGTACAAAAAATTTTGAGGGAAATAAACTGGAAAATAACTTGGTTTTAAAACTCTAAACGTAAAAAACTAAATTTTTTTGCACTGAGTATATCTCCTTGTTCTAATCCGCACTGCACGTCACGTGATGTTGTTGTGGCTACCTATTAATTTTGGGATTGGTAATCAATAAGATTAGCCATTACACCATCTTTCAGTAGGGTAGGTTACACAAATAAGCAGTGGTTTCGGGTACTCTATAATTAAACTGAGACTACTTATTACAAATACACGATGTAGAAGGGAACGTCAACTAAGGGTTATATCTGATCTCATAGATGTATATTACCACCTTGCTGTCCTTGGAAGATTCTATTTAAACAAGATTTTTAAAAGGTAGAGGAGGTGAATATCGAACTTCCCAAAGAATAACGCGTCGCCCACCAATGAAGTACCCTGTATGAAGTATCGAGACATGTATTTTCCAAAGAATATTTGTTTTGATACTGAGCTAGATACTATTATTAAACACAAAATCATGCCTATAATATAGTAAAGTTATTATTTGGTGTGGTTTTAGATCTACATGACTCCTATAATGCAGATTTTGTGATTCGTGTTTACAAACAAAAATTACTTATTAATTTAACAATTACGTACAATGATACATTTGATTAAAATTTATATTTATTAAGTCACTAATGTTTTGATATTAGATAATTCTGCAATAAAATGTGTATTATTTTACCTGTTTAATAAAGTTATACAATATTTAATCGTTTACAATTAAAACTTCA
>NW_025790503.1:0-5428 GCF_021130785.1 Homalodisca vitripennis
GACCAAACAAATTATTACAACCAAAATTAGGAAAACTGAAGAGACGAATCCATATTTGCTTCCTCTTTACATAGTTACAGTTGATTTCTTTCGCCACCCAAATTCCACATAATGGGTTTTTCGTGTACGCATAAATAGTCTCAACATTGTTTGAAGCCACGAAAACAACACGTCTCAACTCATCTTTCAAAGCCAATGTTTGTTGTAGTTTTCTAAAAATTATCTGCCATTTTTAATAATAATAAAGTTACTTATGGTAAAATTTGAAATATTACCTTAGGCTAAGTGTATTATTTTGAAAGTTGTTTTACAGCTGTTTGATATATATAGCATTATTTAAGGTAATCGTTTCAAAAATAATTAATTAGTATAGATTATTATATCCGATTAGTTATGATTTAATTAATATCGTTTGCCGATTTCGATATAAAAACCAGACTCCGCTTATCGTACCACGCCCTACCCCCTATGTTGTGTTGAGTTTTTCTAAATTTGGACTAACCATTTTTAATAATCAAAGATGTTATTTTTTTAAACCATTTTCAAGGATACTAAACGTGTCTTGACTCCTTATGTGTGAGCACAAAAAACTCACGCATCGCTAACCAACTTGTACTTCATGTCGTTGGGCCATTATTCTCAAATACCAATCCACACGATTGAATTGATTTGTGAAAATTATAATTAAGAAATGAATCAAATTAGGCTACATTGACTATCTTCCAACTGTTAAACCTCACATGGGCTACAACCCGTCAAAAATTGCTGGTTTTAGGGTAGCTTCATGTGTGAGACTTAAGTAAACATTCCAAAATGGGCTTAAACAGTAATGTTATTTAGCTATCTAGTGTGGGACAGCATCACCGAGCAAACCCAAGAAATGCAATGAACAAAAAAAATTATTCTGCTCGCAACTCTGGTAGACAATTTTAACTGATAACCAATACAGCCCCCATAATCAAAAATAGCCATGTAACTTTGAACATTAGGCCTCTTCTTCTCGTTTCTTAATAGGCTAATAGCTAAATCAATTTATAGCGAATACTTTAACACACGCGATTACAAAAATATTTAAACATTAACCACTATTCTCTAGGCCTAAATGGGCTCTTGGCATTGTCCTAATCCTACAATAGGGAAGCCACATTTCAAAGTTAAACCATTAAAATTAGTTTGCCCGAGCATAGAAGTGTCAGCATAAATTAATATGCTTATTTTAAACACCACTACTACTATTATTATTTATTATTAAATACATTAAGACCCAAAATTTAAAATATATGCATTTAGAGAATTGCAAAAACCGAAAATAAAAAACTTAATAAAATTTACCATGACAGAAGCAGGGCCAGGTACACATCGTCAGGACTTCGGTTCCCGGTTCTTTTTCTGCGAACCTTCCGATCATACTTGTGATTTATGTCGATTAGCCCTATAAAAAACAAATAAATTAATATGGTATTGCAGTTTTAGTTAAATACAATAATTTTGAATTTTGATTAAATAAACGTATATATAAGATAATCAGGAAATATACAGAGAAAGGCACTCAACCATCATTTTTGCCTCTTATTCCCGGAAGAACATGATCTAATACAACTCAGCAAGACTGCCCAACCAAATCTAACGAGGGAAAAAATTAAAACCGGAAAAGTCATAGTGGGTTTCTCTGGCCAGACTCTGGAGGAAATTGGAAAACACTTTATAGTAGCCTATTATGAAAATTATATATTATTCATATAGTAAAAAACCAATCTTCTCCAGCTTAGTTACTTTAATTATTATTATTAAATGTTATGTTTTTTTACACTGAAATACATTTTGAACCTAAACTGAGAAATGGAAAACTAAGTTTTATTAATCTATCTATTGATACTATGTGTTCATGGCTTAAATGAGTCAGTATATAATACACAGACGGTTTTTCTATTAAAACCCTTAAACAGCTGTTATGAACTGCAGCTCCTCTTCCAGATCAATGATTAGTGGATTCAATCCTGTAGAATGTTACAAAACGTTAGAATGTTTGATTCATTTTTTACTTTTTTTTACTTTTTTATTTTTTTATGTTGCATCACCATTAATGCCAAAGCCAAAAACCACGAGCTTAAAATTCCATAAAAGAACGTAAAAAACTGTTTCCTCTAGTTTTTGACGTAGGATATTTTGGTTAAAATTGGTGCTGCTGTAGTGGCACAGCCGCGGCCACCTTTTGTTAAAAAAACAATATTTGTGCACATTAATACCAAACTACATGCTTTAAATTAAACATTATAAAAACTAAAAATTAAACGCACAAACAAACCATTCAACTCGGCCCTTTCCAGGCACTGTTTTGGTTAATACGCATTATTATTAATATCTTCAACACTAGTTACACCCAATTTTGTATTTGGTTTTTTTTTCTTTTCACATATAAAAACATAACGCTGGACAATAGCTTAAAAAAACATAAAAAAAACTATTACAATAGCTTAACAATTAATTTGTTGAAATGGAGGTGTTGCCGTTATTAACGGCTTGATTTTCAAAACGTACTAAATCTTTCAAAGTAGCTACATCAATACAAACACTTAAAAGTACTATTGAATGGTAGCTTGTTCAGCTTAATCTGGAACTCCTGTCTCTGCCTTGCCACCCGACACTGGCGATTATGAAGTGAAATCTTGGCATGAAGAATTTTTCAGGATTTATCAGTCCATCCACTTTTCCAGTGATTTTATTATTAAAGAGCCAACATCATATATTAGTTTTTGTTTGGTACCGATGCGAATAAAACCGGAGGGATTTCTACGGTCTTTGTCCGCCTCTCTTTTTCCCTCCTCGTCTTTCTTAAGGTTTGTAGAGGGCAGATGCCCGGCAGTGGTTAACGATTTAATTGTATCATTAAACACGCTGTCTTCCACCCCGACGAATGTAGTTATTTTAAAATGCCCTTTTTTAAGCATGACAAGATTAATTTAGTGAAAAGATCACCAGTGCTTTGTAATATGGAGGAAGTTAAAAATCATTGATATTTTGCTTGAGAACGAAAAAAGACTCACAGCCCCAATTCCTTGCTGAATTCTATCTCCTGGGCTTCGGGAAAGATATTTGGACCAAGGGAATTTTGGGATTTCCAGACCAAAATAATGACAAAATACTGTGTTGGGGCCTGTGATTCATGCTCTTTATCTCATGTCACACTACTTTGTAAACATCTAGAATTAAATCATCGCGAAGGCTTATTGCAACAATGAACATGCGTTATAGACGCTTTTGAAATCTTATCATTATTAGCTTAGTAAATATATAAAAACAATGTTTCTCAAATGCTAAAAAAGAAAGAAGACAATAGCTAATCTAAAAATTGTTAATTGGTAGGTTTTAAAATGTTGTATGCCAATTCCTAAATAGATGGGCATGGTTTAAAAAAGCGTTCGGAAGAAGGAACATTACTTGAGAGGAAAGGGGGAGCTATTTTATACTTCCCCCTACTTGTTTTACTAACATCTGAATAATAAGATTATAAAGGATGTTTAAGGATCCCCATTTGCTCATGTATTAATTGTTTGGGTGGAAGCCAATCACTTGCCTCCATTATTTATGTGATGGGTTGTTTTAGCACGGGTAATATAAGAACAAGGTATGAAATCATTTTTTTTTCTGTCTTTTTGTAGTATGCACTAATGTTTTAGCGATTGAGTTCCTTTGTGATTATTATATTGAGAATTAAACCTAGCGCCTGCGTAGGATTTTGTCTGTAAGTGGGCAATTTTTTTGCGCTTTTCAGTCTGATATAAAACAAAAACCGTAACAACAAATAAGGGACTCTATGGGGTGATGGAATCTTTAAAATAATTTGAGAAGAATATAAGTAATATTTTGAAGATTTTGAAAAGAAATATAAGTTCAGTTAACTGTGTTCTGTCCTAGAATAAAAAATTCAAAATTAATTTGATAATTTACAAAGAAATAAAGCTGGTTTTCAATAAAAACCTACCGATATAAACAATGTTGCGTGTATTATTATGTAAACTTATATTAATCCATTTATATGGTACAGTTTTTATGTTTTGAGAAGAACCTGTTTTATATAACTGTGCAAACAAATTAAAATTAGAAGCCGAAGGTTTCTCCCAGACTCTGACTCAGTGAAAGTGAAATTCAATTGGTCATATTTGTGGGTGTGTGTGTGGTGTGGTGTGTGTGTGTGTGTTCGTTTTAATCCAGACTCATATATGACTCATACCAGAGATGTATATATATATATATAATATATATATATAAATATATATAATATAATATATATATATATATATACTCTATAAAGGAGCTAGTCCTGTATTAAAAAATCTTATATTTTAGACTAGTAAAGGGATTTAAAATGTCTGGGAAATACAATTATTTCGTTTGAATATGCTAATTAATATGCTCCTTGTATTTTTATACAAGTTGTATTTTTTTAAGTATTCTAAGCCCGATCAGATACAATTTTTAACTGCTGGTTTACAAATCTTATACCGTAGTTTTGTTGTATATTGTAATTTCTTTAAAAATCATCATGTGTTAATCAATTAATTATATAATACTTATTAATATGGCTGTAGTTGGATCCAGCAACAAAAAATTACAGTGTGGAAATATATTCAACAAATTTAGTAAATAACATACTGCACCAAACTATTGCAAGAAAATTAATAATATTTTAATTATATAATAATCTTGAAGTAAGCATTTGTAAGCAATAGAAAAATATGCATTCAAAAACATGTTATCCTTTTTCTTTAATATCAGTAAGTGTAAAATGCACTTACTAGGCTTCTAGTGTTATTAGAGTTAGGGAGCGAAATAAACATAAATTTTGTCCTCAATGTTTAGGACTATTTTACTGGACAGGTCTAATTGTGTTTTGGTAATCATAAACTACGTTTTACAGAATTCAATTTTAATATGACATTTTGTCCACAATATAAGATTCTCAATTACTTCCTGTATAACATCACAAGAGACGTCGTACACCAAAAAGAAATTTTTGAAACACAAATACCTAATGGTAAAATACTTACTATTAAAAGAAAATGATTTTTTTTCGAAAGACCTAAACTTTTCAAATTGAATATAAGATGTCTCAAATGTGAAACAAATCGATTAGGGTTAAAATGTATTGTATGTCGTCTTGTACCCAGCAGCAATATGATATTACCTGTCACACGAAGAAGAACTATTTCAGTGATGTGGTTAGATTGGAAACAAGATGTTTTAGGACTCTGACAATGAACTACTGTAATATTTTCCAAGATAAAGGCAATATGCTGATAGGTCTGAAATCATTAGGATTTGATCTAGATGAAATGTTTAAAATAATAATTCAAATTGTTATTGACCTTCAGGTGCTTATCAATTAGAGAGCCATGTCTTGATCCAGAGGTTACAATATAGCCTTGTT
>NW_025790504.1:0-3325 GCF_021130785.1 Homalodisca vitripennis
ATGAAAATAAACCCAAATTACTGATGGGTCTATACAAGAAATTAAAAAGTAAAAAAATTAAAAAACAGAGCTGATGGGAAAAAAATGCTTTCAGTTTTGGGAATCAGGTCTTCAAATGTAGTTAAAATCATTTTTAATGTCTCAGGCACCAAAAAATAAACTTTGTTTCCCAACGTTATAAAAGCGTCTGTAAAAAAATATTACTTTAATGTCTAAAAAAAAGTTCTTTTTTAAAAGTCCTAAAAAATATTTTCCTATAAAAAATTTTAAACGGGATACAGTGCTAATAATTGATCAAAGATCGTACAAAATTTTCACAAGATACTCAATTATAACAAAATAAATAAATTGCGGCGGATCAGAAAACATTCTTAAATGTAAGTAAATTAACAAACTCTTAGTCTAGGTAAAATGGGTAGGGTTAAAATGAAAGTCAACCTGTTAAATTATAGTACACTTACCCAGGTATGGTGAGTAGGGTTGACTCGACAGAATGCTTAGTAAGGAATCTGGAATCTGCCTGTAGAAATCCATAAACATTCGGCAATGAAGACGTTTAAACGAACTATTGGGTTAGATTTGACATCAGAAACACCTCGGGTACAAAGCACCTCAGTCTTTTTAACCCAGTAATTATCCGGTGCGATCTAGACAAAGAGAATTTCCATTGTCTCATCAGGTGCTTTAGTATCGTGTCTAATACATCGTAGTACACTCGATTGAAGTTTTTATAAAAAAGCAATTGTATTTTATAGGTTTTTTCAATATACCTATTATTTAACTTATTAAAAATAGGAACAAACAATCAATACAATAACATGTAGCTTTCAAGTTGTAGTTGAAAACTTGTGTGAATTATTATTTGAATGGTATGTTCAAACAACTTATTTATTGGGACCAATCAACTGTCTGAAAAGCAGAGCCTAGGACCGATAAAACTGTAAAATCTGAGCACCACTGTTAAAACTTTCCCCATATTTGACACTATTTCCCTAAAACCAACAAACATTGTAGAAATGAATGAGCTAATAATATTAATCGATGCTGAAAAATCATACTCTAGTGAGAAGAAAGAAGTATGGCCAAAATTTAGTGTTTGTGAAAAAGGATATAAACAAAATCCATCATAAGTACCTTTCTTCACTTCATTAAATAGTTTAGCCATCAATAAAGCAAATCAAAATACGAGTTAAACCGGAAAACAAACGTAGCATTTCTAAACTGTTCTAAAGAAAATCTACAAAGCAATCTTAGCATGCTCCAGAGTGATTAAAAAACCATTGAACGCTTAATATATAATATCATCACAATAGAAGAACTGCAATTTGGCCCTTTCGATACCCCCGCTGTCACGAAATCAAATGCTCGGATAAATTTAAGGAGCGAAAGGATTCAGTATTTGTTATTTGGGAATAGGTCAAAATTTAGTTTACAAAAAGATTGAATTATCCCCAGAAAGATATAATATTAGGGAAGGGTTTGATTTTAACTATAAAAATCAAAATGTTTTATAAATATTTGTTTAATAACAGGTTCTTGTAGTTAGTAATGAAAAACATAAAAATTTTTTTTCTGGGTATTTCTTTAAAAATTTTTTTTTTTCAACACTTTTCCAAAAGGTTAAATTGCACAAAAAGTAGCACCGTCTTTATTTGAATTGTCAACATTGTTTTTCCCAAAATTTTTTAGAGGTATGACAAATAAATTTTTTTCAAATTCTTATCTAAATATACGTGTTGGCTGTAGACATTTTTGCGAGAAGAGTACGATTTTCCTTACATTTATGTAAGATTGTTTAACAAAATCTTAATTTCGTGATTTCTCAAAGAATTAAATTTTAAATTTAAGCTAAATTTAATTAGTAATTATACAACTCCGGGAGTTTTTCATTTCATGTCGGTTTTCTACAGCTGTTATAAGCTCTCGGTAGTTGCATTTCCTAAATTTCCTTAGGTCGGATTGCTAGCAGCTGTTATACAGCTCTCGGTGTTGCACTGCCTAAATTTCCTTTCAGGTCGGATTGCTAGAGTGTTGATACAGTCTCGTAGTTGACTGCCTAAATTTCCTTTCAGGTCGGTTGCTAGCACTGTTGATACAGTTCTCGGTAGTTGCAGCCAAAATTTCCTTTTCGGGTCGGATTGCTAGCAGCTGTTGAACACTCTGGTAGTTGATGCCTAAATTTCCTTTCAGGCGGATTGCTAGCAGTGTTGATACAGCCTCGGTAGTTGCATTCCTAAATTTTTTCTATTGTGGTTGTTGAAAGTCTTATTTTGCCAAAAGGTCTTCACAGCGTTATCAGTCTCGAGTTGTATCCTTTTTTTCATGGAAAACACTTTGTTGTCGTTTTATTCAAAGCCCTTTCGGTTTGGGACGGCGGGTAGATTTCAGCTCAGTAATGCACTTCCAAATTCCCCTTTCTCATTTCGGATACTGGGCAGTGTACTAACTCTCAATAAGTTTCCTATTAAAAAATTTAAAATTAAAAAAACCCCGGGCTATTTGGAGTTTTGGGGCTTTGGGGGGAATTTGGAACAATTTAAAAATTTTAACATTCAAAGGTTATTTAGAACCTTAATATGTAGAAAATATAGAAAATTTCCCCCGAAAAAAAAAGAAACAAAAAAAAATTTGGGTTTGCCCAAAAAAATCCAAAATTTTTAAAATCCTTAAAAATTTTTCTTACTCTGCACCCTCAGGGGGGTATTTAAAAAAATTAAAGATTTCTTCAGTCCTTGAACCTAATAAAAAACCTTTAAGTTACTCATGATGAAGTAAAATATAAAGAGTGCAATTTAAATTTCATAATAGTAAAACAGCCCCTTTTAAAAACCCCACTTGTACTATGTTGTAAAACTGCATACAAAAAATGGAAACAAGACAAGGATGCAAAATTTGATCGCAAAACTTAAAATAAACGTAACACTAATTGTGGGGTAAAGGGGGTGCCACATTTTCCAATAACTGTCACAGAAGAGATGTTTTAAAATGAGGTTTTTTTCGTGTGTGGAATTTCAGAAATGTTCTGGTTACAAAATCACAGAATTTCTGTATCCAATTTTAGGACGTTTTTCCACTATTAAAAACTCTGAATTTTTGATCGTGAAAGAATAAATTTCAGTGAATACGGTTCTTAAATTTGTATAAGTAACCCTTTTAATATATTCTAAAACAAAATGATAGGTTTTAAAATTTTAAATCTTTTGTTAATCATGCATTTTTTTAGAACGGTAGTAACATCAAATAGACTCTCTTTTTATAATAAACATAAAAATTTATACTTTTGTAATACACAATGTTAAATTTAAAAAATTTAAAAATCTGAATT
>NW_025790505.1:0-5960 GCF_021130785.1 Homalodisca vitripennis
TACCTTTTGTAGTAAAATCCTCATAACAACATTCTCGGTTCATTGTTAGTACATTCTCAAGAAAATATTCTGTTACTGCCAAAATAAATCATAGATATAATGTCAATTTTGTATAACTGTACTCAGGAAATGGTAAGTAATATCAAAAAACATTAAATACAATTTTACTAAATTAGATTTTTAAACACCGACTAGGTTTTAATCTTAAAAAACGATATCATAACATTGGTGAGTACTTTTTAAATGTTGCCCCTATCAAAACTGCTTCACATGATATGTGTATCTCGAAGACCTTGATGTTTTTTGAAAATCTAGCAATTGATATAACAATGTTATAATTTAGAAATGGTTGAGGAATGTAAGCTACCACAAGCTTATAATACTTTTTAAACTTACTGACTCAAAATGCAATGTATGTTTTGTAAGGTGCTGGGAGAACACTTTGGCCTAAAACATTCCAGTTACAAAATTAATGTCTTTATCTTTGCTTTGTCATTGTCAAAACAAATAATTCTACACACACCTAATAAAGTTAAAAGTTGTTCTTGGAATAAAAGAATATTTGGACGGTCTTGTGCAAAGCATTTGTAGCAGTTTAAACAACATTAAAGTAATTTACTGTATTTGCTTTCTATCTTGGAAACAAATATGGTAAAGCAGGATTTTTATGTAACCTATATGGATCGACAAATAATATTAATAATTATTAATATTATTTTATAATAAAAAATACACAACTTAAAAAAAAAATAATTAATTCTCTAGTCAGCACGAAACGATTTGCTCTCTACTTTTTACGATACTAATTTTATAGATATTTACAAAAGCTATCTAAATGGACTGTTTTAAATTACTTATATTCAATAAAATATATACACCATGGTGGATTATTGTTACTGTAGTCATAGGAGATCGGCTACGATTGATCAAATACAAGTATTAATGGTGAGAAGGCATCGTTGTAAGTCACAAGTTTATTTCATGATTTAAGGCACGTTGAAGAAATATTCTGAAACAAAAACAAAACAAAATAATTATTTAACGTCAAAACGCCCCGTTCTTATTATGCAAGCTGGGTATTATATTAACGATAAGTGAAATTGTTTTCTCTAATTAAAGATTGATGTGTATCTAGATGTACTATTTTAAGGATTGATAATGGTAAAACATTGGTAATTTATTAGATTGAAAGAACAAAATAATTATTAGTGTAAAAATTAGAAAGTAAATGTTTTACAAAATAAAACTATTACTGAAGGAGTTAACATCAAACGCATCAAAATCCGAAAGAAGAAATACTTTTATTTCTTTTTTTTCAAGTTTGGTATTGACGACGGATGCTTTGGGGAAATGTAATATGATTTTTCGGACATTTGCACGACAAATTCCCTATTCTCTACCGACTCATCACCATCTTGTTCTCTTTGTTTCAGATGACTGCGGCTGCCCGCGGAGTCACTTCAGGAAATGCCAACTTTGGATTTTCCCGGGCCGATCCTTAACCTTGCTGGTGCGTATGACGTCTTGTTTATGCTCTTACTTCTGTTCAGTGACACCGATTTGAATTCCTTCCTCTCCAATCTGGAGACTTTATGGGTTTTGGTTAAGAAGTCATACCAGGTTAGGTATTACGTAAAATTTTTGAATGGTAATCTTTATGTTTTTGTATTAAGATTGTTCGACAACATGAAGAAGAGGGTAGGATTTCAGTCCTCGGACAAGTAGTGTTTATAAGCGTTTTATAACCTATTAAAGATGGTAAATGGTCCGGAAATCAAACTATCCCTTCAATATTAATTTGAAAATATTATTCTTTATTCGGCTACAAAAAAACATTATCAACACATGTTTTGGTCTGTATTATGGTGGTTATTTTTTTTAAAATTCAACATGGGATGTTAACCCAGTTTGAATAAGCATTTAAATTTGTACAAGAATACGAATTCCAGCGTTCAAATAATATTTTTGATGGGTTTCTAACACAAATTTATTATTTATTCAACACCGATAGATAGATGTAGATTCGATTTCTATCTCCTAAAATTGTAAACCACATCCCCTCGCCCGTACCACACCTAATGTCTGATGTATATATACGTTGGTTAGGTTAGGTTTAAATGGCAATGATGGCAAGGATGGTGATGGCCAATGTATTACAGAATAAAGAACTTTAAATTTTTATATATAATTTCCAAAAAGTTTGTCATTTTACTATAAAACCATCTGTTTTAAGGCGGTGCACATCTGATTTTTGATGTGAAACATTTTTTTCATGTTAAGTTTACCCTTTATTCTTTGCTGAATGCAAGAATAAAGTATCATATAAAACTTTAGTAATTATAAAAATAAAGGAATAAAAACCATTATTCGACGTGAAAATGTACAGCCATTTAAGAGAAAGGTGTAGGTCAATTTTGTTAAATCAGGCCCAAACTGCTGAATGTATAAAACTGTGATAATGTTTTACATTTTTTGTGTATTTACATTATTATAGCTTCAGTAAGTTGACTTGTTTTTTTAATTCATTTCAACTAAATAAATAAAATTGCATTTTTTTTTAATTTAAGAAGAATTGCATGTTTCTAAGTATTTTGTCTCTAACAATGATTTGTTATTGATAGATTTGTCCTATATTGAATGCCTGTAATTTCACATAGAATATTAAAAATATAGTTATAGATCCATTTTTTCTATAGGCTATTTAGTCAAATTATTTATTTAGGCTATATCAATTTAAACATAAAAAAAATATATACGATTCCAATGTCCGAAAAGCAAATGGAACCACCGCTCGTAAATATCTGTCACAAATATTGTGGATTGAAATACCTTTTTAAGTATTCATATTATTTAGAAAATTTAATTATGTGGCATAAACAGGGATCCACAAACAGATGCCTAATTTATAATATTGATCCGGGGTAGTTGACAATAGTAAAACCATTTTTCATAATTTTTCTGATGAATCTTAAAGTACTGCTTTTTTTCCTTAAAAAGCTTTAATGTTTAACACATGAAAAAAAAACAATTTGACAGATGAACAAATTTTTGACAGATGTTTTAAAATAAAGTAAACTAAAATGTAATGTAGACCATACTTACTTATGGAATATTGTTTAATTTCCGCTTAGATTTTCTATAAAACCATCTTCAATTTCAAAACAATATCGGAGAACCCAAATACTTAATCAACCGGGGAAGGGAAAATGGACTTTAATTGGAGAGTCGGAAGAATTACAAAGTCATCTTCATATAGTTCATTAGTAAGGTTTTCCTATGTTTCTAGACCCAAAGTAGTACAAAATTGTAAATAGTAGTAGTACCTTTACACGGATTTGATTTCTTTGTGAGTGAAGACTGGCTTTCGTTTGCGAGGTTGGTTACGATATGGAGCTGTTATGCGAACTTGGGGAGGGGACGAGTCCCTCCTGGAGTCGGCAACTGCAGCAAACCGTGTGGCGTGGTAGGGATGACCCCATTCGTCCGATGGTTCGTCACCACGCCATCCGTGCAGCTCAGGGGGTCGTACGGCTCCAGTGTGTTTGATATACTCTCGTAGCGTCCATCGGCCCCAGGCTCTATATTGTCACCACTTCCACTCTCACTGTCCACCTACAATCGTAACATAGAAATCATCTCTAGTGCTCAGTTATCCAGCAGCACAGGGCGTACGGCTCCAGGGTGGTTGATATACTCGCGTAGCTGTCAACGGCCCAAGCTCTATATGTCCCCACATCCACACTCAACTGTCACCTACAATCGTAACAATACGAATCATCTCTAGTGCTAGTTTATCCGTGCAGCACAGGGTCGTTACGGCTCTAGGGTGTTGATATTCTCGCGTAGCGTCAACGGCCCAAGCTCTATACTGTCTGTCACACACTTACCACTCTCACTGTCACCTACAATCTGTAACATAGATCATCTCTAGTGGCATTTATCCCCCTGCACTCAGGGTCGTTCGGCTCGCAGGTGTTGATATACCACTCGTAGCGTCAACGGCCCAAGCTCATATTGTCTCCACTTCCACTACTCACTGTCACCTACAATCGTAACATAGAATCATCTCTAGTTGGCTAGTTTATCGCCTGCAGCTCAGGTCGTACGGCTCCAGGGTGTTGATATACTCGCGTAGCGTCAACGCCCAAGCTCTATATTTGTCACCAACTACGTCTCACTATCACTGTCCACCTACATTCGTAACATAGAATCATCTCTAGTGCTAGTTATCCGTGCAGCTCAGCGGGTCGTAACGGCTTCTAGGGTGTTTGATATACTCGCGTAGCGTCAACGGCCCAAGCTCTATTATTTGTCACCACTTCCACTATCACTCAGTCACCTACAAATCGTAACATAGAAGCATCTCTAGAGCTAGTAATCCGTGCACTCAAGGTCGCACGGCTCCATTGTGTATGATATACTCTCGTAGCGTCAACGCCCAAGCTCTATAATTGTCACTCTACTTCCACTCTGCACTGCACTCTCAATCCGTAAACAAAAGGGTCCACTCGAGTGTTAGATATATGTGGCGAGAGACAAAAATTATGAAGGCAGTTGTTACAAATACGAAATTGAAAAAGATTTTAAAGTAAAAAAATAAACAGTCATAAATATAGTAAAACTGAACCCCAGAGAGTCCGTGCAAAGTCTTTTAGGAGCTTGGTATTAACTCAACTTACCATAACCTCTATTCATTTTCTATATTGTCCTGTTCTGCTGCTCGACACAAATGTGAATTGGTTAGGGCAGGGATGCCCATCAGTACAAGAAACAAGAGGCTGGGATCTTGGTATCAGACTAATCATTAGACTCCCTCATAATATCACACAACTTCAATGACCCAAAACTTTCATACCCGTACTTGAATACCTCTAGGTGTTCAAAGGAGTCTTACTTCCCTTGAATGAAGTTCATAATGAACCCCTTAGATGAATATTCTTGAAATTTTGAAAATTGTATCAACCTCCTTTTCATGATTATAGAACAAGAATAGTACGTTTTTTTACGAGTATGTTGGACCCAAACATTAATGGTGTATTTCCTTACCTTACTCTGTTGACGTATGCAATCCAAATGTTAAATTGAGTCTCTACGCACTAAAGATTATTATTGTATATCATCTAGACATAATAATTCATCGAAAGTAAAGTAAAAGTCACATCAGTACGTAAAACTTTTCCGACGTCAGAGTCACGTTGGATGGTCTAGCATGCTGTCTAGCTCGGGAAAGTACCGGTTCGGAATGCCCCCTTCGATAGTGCCTGCGTGCCATCCCCGCACTTCAAGCAAAAAATCATCCCTCCAAGATAGTAGGCCAAAGTTCATACCCGAAAGCCTCCCGAGCTCTCGTAAATGTCCGCCTTCAGCTATTTATATTTATAATTCGTACAGTATGATGGAATGTAATAGCGTTAATAACACATCGTAGATATGGACAGAGTGGCCGACATCGCTTCTTTTCGGCAGGCAAAAACGAGAACCGATCGTAATATTGCCATGTAAATGTTCTCAGTTAAAAAAAGTTAAATAAAGTCTGTTATATCTCAAAAATGTAGTGTTTTTGGTCTCCGGTTGGGAAACTGTAAAAAAATATGTGGCATCCGGATAATACTAATGTTCCCTAAAATTCTACTACTCTCTCCCAAAAATATAAATGCTCAAACTAAGTTTTGTTCTACTATAATAGATGCATTAACTTGGACGAATGAGATGCCATTAAAGAACGGAGTGCACAGTCTACTTTAAAACTTTTTAAAAATGTTCTAATCACCGAAAACACTTTTATTAACCGGTAAAACCCCCAAAACTAGAAAATAAAAGAAAACAATTAAATAAGAATGTATTTTCCTAGTTACTAAACCAATTGTTAAATTGTCTCTATGCCATAAAGGATAGTTATTTATTAGCTAGACATAAATAATAATATATGAAAGTGCGTAAAAATCACATCAGTATGTAAA
>NW_025790506.1:0-5349 GCF_021130785.1 Homalodisca vitripennis
GGCATGCGAGATCCCATACGTAAGGCAAACAGGGATATTGGAGAGGGCATCCAATAGAGGTTCAAACTCAAAATGCAGCAAGTGACTCAATGTCTTCAATTTTGAAAAGCTTTGAACATGATGTTTCCTCCGAAAAACGGAGAAAGATGGTAACATGCCTGAAATCTTGACCAGCCGTACATGAGACATAATACTATCTGTATAGGAGAACTATGTTGAGAAGAGAACTATGGTACCGACATGAAGTATTTCAGTGTAGCCCACCATGAAAAATAGTTACACTTCCGCAAGTGAGGATATGTATAAGGTTGGCAAGGAAAAGCTTTTCTCATTATTTTGATCATATTAACAAAAACTATCACCTCACGATATGGTGAAAAGTATCTTTCATAGTAGAGGAGGAGGAGAACAGATTTTCTACTAGAAAGGAACTAACTACTGAGTCTCTCTACAGACAAACAAATAATCTGCTAGAGGGAAACAATGACTTGGACAATAGCAGGTCAATTAAAAAAAACAAAATATCTGGAAAATCAACAGCATTTTACTGCATATTTAGGTTCACTTTGGAACCTGTGATGATAAAAAAGTGATGAAATTATCTAAAATAGAACACAGATGACATGTATACTATAGTTACTCTAGGTCCTGTAGAAGTTCAGGTTTATAGGTGTTATTACAGACACTTAACAACTCCATGTTGATGTAGCTCTGAGTTTAAGTTTTGAATCCTTTAAATTCCTGCAGATTGGCCCATGTCATTTAATGATGATTAAATTTAATGTATTTATTTAGACGAGCACTTAAAATCACAAGTTGGACATGTGTAGATTTAGTGTGGTATCAATTCGTAAGTTGAAATCCTTTACTTCATGTTTCGTTAAATTTATCTGTCTGGGATTGAAAATTTACAAAACCTTCTCGCCAATAATTGGTGCTTACTTTAAAAATATGACAAAGCTTGTATAAAGTTTTGTAAATTAAAATCCAGAATAAATTATTTAATTTATTTTACATGAGTAGCTTTTCAAAGCCACTAAAGTGAACTCACATATAAAATTTAGTAATTTGTCAAACCATCACTTTTTTCAAATAGTTGTTGAAGAATTACACTTTAATTGATCAGGAGAATTAAAATTGAAAATAAGCTAGTGATAAACTTCGATTTATTAAAATTATTCCAAAATAAATAAATGATCTACTGTAGTTTGATTTTGAAAAAAAGGAGTTAAAATTATGTTTATTGATAAATTTAGACTTAGAATTTCTTTAATTTTTATAATGAATAACAAGAATAAACGACTTAAAAATTCATTAAAATGTTGAATGTTAAGTTTAGTCTCCAGATAAATCTTCTTCTTAGTCAATCAATTTTCGACTGTTGCACATTAATATCTTACACAACCCACTCATTATAATTTACAACTTACTAAATTTTACTAATCAAAATTAAATGAAAATTTTTGATTTGGTTTGGGGCACACAAACATTTTATTAAATAAAGATCAAATGATTTAGTTTTGAGTCTAACTCCATTGCATAATAAGTTCCAAAATTGCCACACACTTTTATTATCACATTCAAATATCACAATCCAATCATAAATTTTATTTTATCAAAAACACTCACTAAAGGGGGGGGGGAATGGGACCACCATTCCCTGTAGGGCTCAAACGAAGAGAAAAACTTAACACTTTGTACCCTGGGCCCTTAATTACAAATGTCTTCGGCGTGGCTCCCTGGGGTTTTATTGATGGCTTTTTAAAAAAATTCGGGTGTTATTACAGTAATTATGTTATAAGCTCATACTATATATCTTTTTAAAGACTAGAGATACGACTACTTTCTTTTTAAATCTGTACAAATATAAAGTTTATTTTACAAAATAAAATTGTGGACAATGCCAGGGACCAAATAGGGCATATAGGTGTAATGTGCCCTTTTTTCCGGCAAATTGCTATTATTGGATCACCGCCACGTTATTTAGAATGTGCCCTGGAAAGTTTGAAAAAAAAATCTCTATTGTTTGGTTTCTGAGAGAATTTTTTTGGCAGCTGTTGCAGCTGACAAAATTCAAACACAATGACATCTAAACATCAGTGCTGTTTCTATTTTCCAGCTTGTTGATTTATTGAGGTTTATCGTTTCATTGGTTTCATGAAGTTAAATCCTTTTAAAAAACTAGAGCTATTAAGTGCAAATGGACTTAGCCGAAAGTTAAACGCAATACGTAAACTATACAGCTAACAATACAAATTTGAAAACGTTGAAAGTGCTAAAGTGAAACGATTTAAAGGCAAAGAGTATGTCGGTAGGTCTGGAAAAGACCTGTTGTAAGTGGAAAGCAGTTTTTTTGTTATAGTTACCCGAGTGTATGTTAGTAAGGAAATGTTTTGAAAGTTTTTACTGCAGAAACATCAGAACGAAATTATTTTCATCATTCTACAACCAAGGTAAAGAAGTTTGCGAAGACTCATTTATTTCTAAATGTATAGAAAATTATTGATCAACAAACATCAGGACCATTCAACCCAAAAAAGCCCGATATTAATATTTTGGGCACTATAGTAATCCCAACGTTGGTGGATTTAAAGAGAGTTTTCTTAAAGGCGTATCAGTCTGTCAAGGTTTCTTAAGGGAAAACTTTTATACAAATAAGTCCTAAAAGAATAAGAGTAATACAACAAAAAAGTGTTATTAAATGATCAGGGACTTTAACAGAACGGAGAGGTCATCACACCTAAATACGACCACACAAATTGGAAACATAATGTTTTGATTTTTGATTTGATGAAGTCACACCTTGAATCCCAAGTTCCCATATAAGCCTAAGCCATTATAGTTGCAATAAAAACCTCTCTAAAGTACTTTGACAACCCGAGAGCTCAATATTAAAAACTCTTTACACATTGTTTTCAGAGAGTTTTATAGGTCTTGAAACAAATGAAAACTTGGAAAATGGGGCTACCATCCCACTACTTTTAAGTGTTTCAAAATCTAAGTTTGGCCATGAATTTGGTATTATGAGGGTCACCTAAAAGTGATTGTGTTGCGATTATTGTACAGAATGCAGAGAAAAAAACTGTCAAGAAATCCTAATGATCCAATCAAAAGTAACTTATCAGATTCATCAGCGTAAATATTAAATGAAGACTAGCTTTAAAACATGAGTTTCATAGAAAAAGCAAAAAACTGATTCTTCTTTTTTGGTATGTGAATTTGAATTTGCTCAAAAACTACCCAGTGCCAAGGAAATAATGTGAACAGCCAATTTTACAAAAGGCTTTTTATGGTTATATGCAGTTAACGTACACATTTTCAATGATGTACGAGTCTTACTTCTACTGTTTCATGGAATCACAAGCATCTAAGAATTTCATACAGTGTGGCTTCATTTCAGTACGATTGCCTTAAGAAATATATTGAAAAATCAGAAAGTAAAAACTGTTGTTTTGTTATCGGACTCTGCTAGGGGGACAAAAACCGCAACGCCACAATGGTTAAATTTTGTCTCTGTGGTTCAGCAAAGGTGCTTTGAAGTAGAAAATATACAGTTGTTTCCAGTTAGGGGCCAATTCATTCTCACAATGTGGACCGGAACTTTGGTCTTGTTAGGTCTCATATCAAAAAAGAGAGAGGTTAATCGGGAACTGCAAAGCCATGGCTGCAAAGCTATGGTTCAGGCTCGGCAGAAGCCTAGCCATTTTACAGTAATAATGGATCGAAGTCTCATAAAAAGATTAGGAATAAGAGCCTTCAGCCTTTCTTCGAAGACTTTCAAAAGTTGGCTAAAAAAAACAGAAGTTTACAATCATGAAGTACGTAATTAATTAAATACAAATTTGATGGAAACTGTTTGTGTGTTCTGAGCACTTTTGTTCCTAACCTACTCTCCCTTTCAAGTTATTGAACACTGTAAATAAACAAAACATTAGGAGAAATTTCAACCCATTGCAACAGTGCCATTTCCTGAAGTGTCGGAAGCGAAAATCATTGATTGTCCGAAGTTTGATGAAGTATCTTGACCGCAGATGACGAAATATGGCTGAGAGCAAATTTTTGAGGGAAAATTGCTTGAAAACCTTTTTTTTTATGATTTTTGGCTATGTGATGTTATAAAGTTTGTTCTTTATCAAATTGCTTTTTATATTTCACTGCAATAGATCCCATTAGTTTAGGTCTATAGGCTATGTATTGCTAAAAAAGGGCTACATAACATCTATTATAAATTTTATTTTTTATCTAATTAGTACTTTTCAGTAATTACAAGAGTAATTAACATTATAATAAAAATTTATAAAATATTCCAGTTCAATAAATTTTTAAGCCAAAGGATCCTTTAAGTGTTACAAAATATCTTTACAACTATAAAAACTTTAAGAGCCGTTTCCCGAAAGTACAATTTCTTACTACGTGCCCTTTGTCCGGCTTATGGTCCTCAATTATTAATTAATATTGAATGTAATGTAAAAAATACAATAAAGTTTTTGCTACATAGCTTGTTTGTTCAGTTAGTTCGCCTCCTTAGTGTGGTAATTTTTAAAGCAAAATTGGTCTGAATCAAATAGAAGATCATCGCACTTTTTCGTTTAGATTCGTTTCATAAAATCAATATTTGGTTACAGGTTGTGTATCAAAAAACCCTTTAATCACTTTCCGACTCGGAGTTAACAAAAAGATCGCAAGAATTTGCATCACTTTTGATTTCATTCACACATATTATTTAAACTCCGAAAAATAATATCGTAAAGAATATATCAACTGAAAGTCGAGAAAAAAGAACAAAGGGAGTGTAAATACAAAACAAAACACACGGATAACCTCACATTGTTTGCATTTGCCTTTACTTCATTTCTGTAGAAACTAAAGTTCTGAGATTATTTACAAACAGTTAAATTCACATTTAGAATACATTATAAATAACATTCGCCTTCAGTATGTGTCGGCAAGATTTGTAGACAACTTAGTAAGACATCACTAAGAGTCACAACAACCACACAACATGAATACACTACAAAGCAAAATGACAGTACGCACGATCAGCCGTGGCGCCTACGATCAGACCAAATGTCTCGCTTGTAGTACGACGAAAAATATACGTATATCATTATAAAAAACGTGACCCAGGGAGTATCTCAATACCAAACAAATACATATCTTAGACAACCAATGAACATAATAAAAATGTTTGAATCCAAAAATAAGATGACTGGGCTAAATAATAAAATTAAATAACACGACCCGAGCCATACTCGGGCGCCGGTAGCAGGCGCTGCCGACGCGGCCCGACCTATACTCGGGTTCAGGGTACAAAGTGTTAACTATAAAGTACTGTTCAATCTCAGTTAA
>NW_025790507.1:0-4888 GCF_021130785.1 Homalodisca vitripennis
AATTTTTATTAATTTAAAAAAAAAATTAGTTTTAATTGACAGATTTCTAGCCTAAAATAATATTAAAGGTAAATTTTATTTAACCACATATTTCGTACTGTAACATTAAAAACTAGATAAATAATCATAAGTTATATCTAATTTTGTGATTACTAAATCATAAAATAAATAAACAAGAATAATTTTCTTTTTCATAGCATTTTAAAACTACAGGTCATGTTTAAAATTAAATCCGTTGTTCAAAATACACTCATCCAGGTATGCTAAAAAACGTTTCACATTGTTCAAAACATACTGGCATGTGCTTGATCAATCTAATCTATTACATAAATTATGTTTTTATGGTCCTTGTAAACTAGTAATGATACTTTATTCAGTTTTATAAATTTTGTTAAAAATGTTATTTAAAAGAATATACAGTCATGCAAATTGCAATTATATAGCTTAAGGAACTTTTGAGTTCCAAAAACACAAAACAAACATAGAGAGCAGAAAATAAGCATCACTTCAGAACATGTGCTTATTAAGGAAAATGTTTTATTTGTTTTAGCAATATTAATATCATTTAAAAAAATTAATGTCATAATTTTGAAACACCCTGTGTTGACAGTACATATTGTCACTCCAGTGTTTAATATTTAAGGCTGCGCTCTACCACTCTGGTGAACGCTGATGCAAGGGTTTTGAAATCCGCCTCATTGTAGGCTCATTTTTTGAGCTATTACAAACATATTAATGTAATTTAAGTAACTAAATATTTGTATACGAGCATTAGTTTTTGAAATTTCAATTTCGATTCAACTTAAGCTGCACATCAAGTAGAAAGTCTTTAAAAAAAGGGTATTTTCAACGTTCCATAAAATAAAAACGTGAATTTTTATTAAAGAAACAAAATACAGACATTCGTAGATTGGAATATAGTAAGAGTAAAACTGCAAACGGTTTATTAAAAAGTTCTGAAGTTAAGGTACAATAAGGCAGACATGAAATTTCTGCAAGCGCTATTCAACGCTCTGTCAAGTGGCGCGCGTGGCGGCTACAGCCGGAAACTGTAGGCAACTCTCCCACCACTACCTGCTGGATATTTCCCCTCACCGGCTTTCGCTAGGTTATAACGTGTGGCCTTTCAGTGTTGGTTTTCCTTCAATTTTGTTGATTTATAATATCTATTCATACATTAATAATCAAGTTCCTATCTTGCACAAATGAAAAATTGTAGTAAATATTTCGTTTTTAAATAATAATATATTATGAACAAATATGTATAAAAGTATGAACTCCAATATGTTTATTTATTCGTCATCCGATCAGTGAAAGGATAGGATCGCATAGAATGACAGGCGCCACTGAGCTTACGGGCGGCGGTATCTAAGGATCGCGCCACGCCGGGGTCTTTCCAACGGCCATGGACGAAACACTACTTACGCGACACCGTTGCGCGCCCATGCAATGAATGATCGTGTCGTGTGGAAGCTCTCATATACATCTTCATATCACCGAAATAGTATTGGCGAACTCTTTCCGTAAACAATACATTCGTAACGTGTAACAACTACCTCTACCTCCTGGGGAACAATAAATTATTGATTAATGTCAATATTTTCAAAATATGAGTGACATACCTCATTATGAGGCATTTTGTTTTAGTGCAATATTATAGTCTAACTATAATAGGTTTTATTTGACTTAATGTATGATTGCTTCATTTGATTGTTAAACAAATCTCATTACATGAGCTGCTATTACCCATTACAAAATAAAGGAATTAGAATTTTAACATTTTAAATTAAAATTCCACTTTTAACTTTTTACCACAAATGCATATTGCCAGACTCACTACTGGAGAATACGCTAATATAAACTTTATTTACGGGTTTTGTGATTAGAATGCGCATTCAACTCCATGGCAGCCTACACTTGACTAAATTGAGCAGAAAAATAGTTTATTGGAGTTAGACGTAATTCAGTGGACACTGGTCTTGCAAAACAAGATAAGGAATGAATGTACAATACTGGTGAAAGTGATAAGATAAGGAATTAAAACATTGATAAAGGATGTGTGACATTAATCCGTAACTAGAATCCACAAAATTATTTTAAACTGCTTTACTTTTTTGTAATCTTCAATTTCTTGTTTTATGAGGCATTTTATAAAACATAAAAATTAAGTAAAGTTGTTATTAAATTGTTTTAATCTTTTTATAGCTTGCGTTTTTTTTAATATTAAACCGATAAAAGTAGATAACAGAATACTTAACTATGGTCATATGGCATACCATTTTAAAAACCTATTAAATGGCAAAGTTTTTAATGTGACTTGACACATTCTTGTGTATAGGGTGTGGTAAAAAGATGGGGTTCAATGATATTTCAGTTTTTCTTAAACTTAGCAACTTTGCCATTTGAATCGACCTGAAGCTTAATTTTCTTTTCTTACCGTTTGAACCGATAACTTTTTTAAATTGAAAATTTATCGGAGAATCTAAAAATGATGTAGTTTGCTCACATATGTCTATACTTTGCTGAAAAAATTCCAGATTTACGTAAAAAAACACGGGTTTTTTTTAGAAAACCTGAAAATAATTCATTTCAGACCTAATTTTTGGAGATAGACTTTTTTTATAACCACAATTGTATCACATTTACATTGCATTATAAACTCAAAAACTTTTGTCACACCAAGAGCCACTCACCCTGTATATACTCAGTGTAATATACTAAATTTTTATCCTATACAATTTGCTAAGTAAAAACTGTAATTTCTCTCATGTTGGTCTTGTGATATTTTGCTTGATTGTAATTTTAATGTCTTGTTGTGACTTTGTTTTTTGTTGCTGAATTTTGTTATGTTTACTATTGTTCAATTCTGTAAAGTTTATTGTTGTTACAAAGTTATAATTACATTCTAATTTTGGCAGACGCACAGAGAGCGACATGTAGCTGTGTGTATTAAGTCGTAAATATGAACTGAGCTCATAAAATATACTGCTCATAATTTTTTAATATACTGTTATCATTGATATAATGTATCTATAAATTTACTTTTAATTTTAAAATTTAACTAAACCACATTGCTGGGGAGCGTGGTTAGTTAGTCTTAAAAATCTTATGTGATCTGATAATTCTAAAAAAAAAATGAAAAAAATGATTACAGTCACAATAAAATGTGTGGGTTTACATTATGTATCAAAGAATTAATAAAATTATGTTAGTTTTGTTGATAACATTAAAATTATTTAAATTTTCTTTTGGTTTTCATAACAATTCCTGCCTTGCCCAGTTTTTCCACGTATTCCAGATCGGTAGACGCTCTGACCTGACAATATCATGGAATGATTACGTTTCTGTTAGTTTTCAATATTTCAGTAGACCGAATTTAAATTAACAAAAAAAAAAAAAATATATTTTACTAAAACGTTTTATTGCGTAATAATAAAAGAAAGTTGTACCAACGAGTAACAGTAGGAAAAGTACCGATTACAGTTTCATACTGATTTAGCCGATCTCCACACTACGTGGCGCGAGTGCGTTGTTACGAGCCGTACGCCACCGAACGCTTTTTTCTTTCGGCAAATAATTGAGATGCTCCGTAGTCTCGATACTGCGATCTTGGTTTGTGTTACATCGCAGTCTTAACAAATTTTAAAACATGTAATGTAATAAAAGTGAAAGTGTCATGAAATGTTATTCACATTTTAATATTTGAAGGAAGCATCCCCCAGTCTGAATTTTTCTATAAATTTTACGTATCATGTTTTGCCTAAATTATACTACAATATTTTATATTGTTCAGCGATAGTTTTCATGTGTATTTTTTGTGTCCATTTACTGTCAGTATACAGGGTGTCCAGCAACATTCGAACAAACTTTGCCACATTGTTCAGCTGGCCAAAACTAACAAATAAATGCAATATTTTTTTTCTATAAACTTTGTTTTATCCAAAGCAGCTGCAACAGAAAGAATGTTCCATTGCAAAATTAAAGTTCCTGAACACATTTAAAAATAGTGAAATGTATCGATATGTGAAGGAAATAGGATTTTTCCGGACATTTGCCATCGTTCAGTGAAACAATCCTATTTCCTTCACAATCCTTCCATCGTCAAAAATAACCCCTTTAAACAAAAAAATGTATCGATATCGTAAACTATTTTTAACTATGAATAAAATGTTTTTCAACTTGCTCATCTAACATTTTTTTTAAATTAAGAAAAAACCTTTGAATAGTGCTTAATTTCAGGTTTCTTGAATATATCCAAGTTCAATATTTTTACTTTCGTAACTAATTGTATCACTTATCCACGTAGCTAATCGGGTAGTTGCTGTTATGAGATTTAAAATGCGTTGCGATGCACGCAAAAGATCTACTTTATCGTAAAATATGTCAATACATTAGTATGGTACCTATCATTTTATAAAGCCGGTTTTTGTGTTTTTTACCTAGAATGTGGATTCCCGACTGAAAATACTACATAGAGTGAAAGTTCCGCTGGGAATAGCTGCAAAATACAGGTATATCGAAGCCAGGCTGTCTACTCAATGCCCTGATGATGTTAATTAGTAACCAGTTAACCAATTAGTCGCTTTGTAATTATTGCAGCTATTTAGATGATTTTGCTATCATTACAACAGTTTTAATGATCGTATTGAACCTTTATATACTTGTACTTTATAAATAAATAAAATGTACAAACAATAAATTTTTTCTAAGAATTGTCACTCCATTTAGGTAATAACTGTATTTAGTTGTATAAGGTATACGAAAGAGAACGAAAATAATAAAAAGAAAAAACTAATTAACGGCGATTTGTACGTATATTTGATCCTTTCAGTTTTTACATAGGTTTTTTTGATGATTGTAATTGTCAATTTAAATTAAGAATTTGAGG
>NW_025790508.1:0-5306 GCF_021130785.1 Homalodisca vitripennis
AGTATATATACATACTTTCATTAATAAAATTATTAAAGTGAAAATTATTGTATAAATTATATTATAAAAATTATGAACATGTAACAATATATAGTGGTCTTACTATATTCGAGATACATATACAAAGAAGGCATACCTCATTCCTATTCTTATTAGTGTAATGAGTACACTAATGTTTTCATCTCTATAATAATTTGCCTTACGTATTTACCTCTTGCACGGAATCCGGAATAAATCTGGTACTTGGCCATAGAGTTCAAGACGTGTAATGTATACGTTTCCTACAAAAGACTACGATTAATAGTTTTACAACTTAAGTTTTTATTTTATATCAGAATTGATGTAATTATCAAAAAACTATTAATTTAGTACCACATTTCAACTTATATGAACACATTATGAAGAATTTTCTATTCAGTTTCTGACGAGGATCAAAGAAATATCATACGTGTCTTTTAAATTGAACTTACATTAAAGCCAAATATCAGTGACTAACAAAACCACTATAACTGGTAGAATAACATTCCAAACATAGAGCTTTGGAAAACAATTCTATTTACCTCCTAGTGTAAGTGCGGAAAGTCCGCAAAACCTAAGGCTATTACAGAATATCTATTAGATTCAGAATGGTTGAAGCTTTAAAATTACTGTTAGGTAGATGCCATCTGAGCCCTGATAGATTCATTCACCTCTTTTTTCATAATAATTCAACGAAACTCCGTAAAAACCTTGGTAGTAACTGACATATACACGCACTACAACGAAATCTTTGTAAATATGAGAAGGTCGGTCTGGGGACAGACTTTGGTAGCAAGTAATTACCGACAATTGATTGTAAAAACATAAAATATCTTACTAAAATATATAATGTCAAAGGATTATAATAACACAGACACAATTAAGAAATATATTTTGTAACTCACAAACGAGAAAATAATTAACAGTTTTGATAGAAATAAATGTGCCATTACGACACACCAATCATTTACACGTTCTATTGTCAAACAATATAGTAAAACAGGTCTTCTCCGTTCAAAATCACCTCACTCTTTAATTTGGCTAAGCTTTTGCATTGAGATAAGCGACTGAAAACTTTAATACATTATTTGTTTAATCAATATAACCATCTATTTTTCACAATTACCATCCTTTTTCTTAAACGTTTTTCCTTACATTTTTTATTAACTTATGTACTTTGAATCATATGTATCATTATAATTTTTTCAATACGTACATTTATATCAATTTGTAATTTTCATAACATAATTTTAGAGCTTTCCTTTTGATTCTAATCACTGTCTATATTTAATTTGAACAATCAATTATCTCCATTTTGAATTATACACGGGTAGGAGTGTAATATAACGAATCTGATATTACATAAGACCACACGAATGTATTTATACTGTACCGTAATGAATAAGGGTCTACCTCAGGCCTAAGGCGCAAGGCCAAATAAAGTAACTAATGATCTTATTTGAAGTCGGACATACATTAGAATAGCGATATTATAAAACGGTTGATGAATCAAAGCGTTGAAATTGTTTCTTCTTGTGCAGCGAGGCAACAAAGTTTAAACTTCCTTGCTTTTTGGGTCCCAATGATCTCTAGTTGTCAACCTCAACTTTCCGTTGTCTCTTATATAAACATACTTCACAGTATACCCTCATCAACGTTTTCATATCTCAACGCTAAAAAAAAAAACAACACACTTAAGGGGAGTCGGATGACTTTTTGGGCAGAAAAAAATTTTTTTTAAGTTTTTTGCGTTGTTTTCTTCTTATTTGGACTTTTAAGTTTCATTTGACACCAAAGTTATTAAGTTCTGAACATCTAAGAACAGTTTTTATTAGCATATTTATAAATGCGCGCACTCAACTTTTTAGTGGGGTCCGTCGGCAGTCACCAGCTGTTTGAACAAACCTTATGGTACAACATTAAACATTATTATATATAAATACAGCTTTTTTTGTAAACTGTGAGCAAAATGGAGTCATTTGTAAATGGAGTCCATAAAACCAATTTTCAGAGACTTTATGCCAAACAAGTCTCCAATCTAAATGATTACATGGGGGCACGTCAAAACCCGTGCGAATCACTGAACAGCAATATCTGGTCAACGGCTCCCCCCAAAACTACATTTATAATAAAAACCACTTTAGAATTTGGAGCTTATGATACTGTAGCTTGTTATAACGAATGGAAACATTGCTAAGTGTAGAATTTTGAGTAAGCTAAACATTAGACCCAGGAGAAACTGTGTGAAAGTGATGACGAACGGCGATAGGACAATACTAGGATTTGGAAAGCCGATAAAAAAGCAATAGAAAGACATAGATAATTAGTGTCGTCGGGAATTGACCTCAAGCTAAAAGGAAACTAGAGGACCATTATGAACAGCAGGAAGACCCTGACAACCCTGCATATAGAGCTTGAATGCACTAGTGTGAGTTTTATCTGTTATTGTTATTATTATTATATATGATAACCTGCGTTTTGACCTTAAATGCTGTTTTTTTCCCGGAAAAACGGTGTTTTTTTACACAAATGTCCCTTTATCTCCTAAACCAAAAAAGCATATTTGCCCTACGGTTTTTTGTTTTGATAGCCATATAAAAATACAGATTTAAGGGCCACATGGAAAATTACATTTTTTATTTTCAGTTACAAGTTACATACGTTCCAACAGTAACATTTTAAAAAATTTTTATGCTAAAATATAAAAATTTAAAAAAATTACTTAAATATATGATACCTTAAAAATGCTGTGCCTTAAATTTACAAAAATATATGGCATAATAAAATAAAAAAGGTTTAAGTTATTATCTGTAACGGTTTCTTAGAAAATGGTACATAAATTTGTACTATTTAACATGGAAAAAGATAGGGGAAATCCGACTCCCCTTGAAGTGTCCTCTCATATCTTTGCATGGACCTGTAACTAAATTGATATTTCGTGCATATTTCTAACTAGTGCACAATTCTTCTTTCCTGATGCACCTACTGGCGATATCACATAATCAAATAGGGTTTTAAACGTTATACTTTACCTTTTTACAACATTAAATGCAAATATATAAAGCAATTCGATATGACCTGACTTGGTTATCAAATAATAATGCTCATTACTTTCAAAATATTCAATTTTTATAGTCACACTTTAAATGTTTTTGTAGGCCATTCCATTCCAACATAATAAGAAAATGAGTTTGATAATGTGCTTTTCTATCCATGAGGTTATAGCGGAGTGTCCCCTAAGGGCTACCTCATAATAAGTCAGAAAAATGCCCTTTCCGTCTGTCTGTAGGGCCATCTCGTGAATTAATTACACTTTAAAAACTGCGCAATGCACCTCAGCGAAGACATTTTATGTCTACATGCAGTCTGACTTAATTCCTACAATGATAGATAATCAACATAAAATTCATGAGCGAACATTTATTAAGGCAGGTGAGGTGCCTAAATCATTTTTAACCAACTTGACTGGATTTTGCTCGTGGATAAAATGATATCTATGTAATATAAACATTGCACATTAGTTAGTAATTTATTCCTTCTCCTCTATTTTAGATAACTAAAAATAAATACGACGATGACATAAAAATGCCAGTAGAGGGGGGGGGGCCCCCCCCCTTTTGTCATGTTTCGAAGATGAGTTATTGATTACACAAAGAAATAATTACACCCAATGGTTACACCAATGATGAAAACTGTTTGTCCTCAAAATTACTATTTATAAACCGATGACAATGGAAAAAAATGTTTACAAATAAAATGTTTTACTTTACTGTACCTGACTTTTTTATGTACTAAAAATCCATACCATAAGGATGGGCATTCATTATATTGAAATTGTGGATCGTTAAGTTTTAAGAGTGTTGATTTTAGTTCCTCCAAAAACGTTTCTTAGAATGGTTAAGTGGAGGCGATTGGTACATGCTCCTCTTCTAAAATAATCTATGATTTTAAATAATCAATTAAATAGACAATATTTCAAAGTCGATTTTATCAATTCTAATTAAAAATTATTTTTAAAACGTTGTTTCTAGCAAATATTATATGGTTAATCTGCTGTTCAAATACATTTCGTAGATTTCCTTAAACTGTAGACATCGTCTCTAGTGGGGCCTAGACAAATATTAATTAACAATTATTTTAATGGATATAATATAAACTTACCCAAATGAATACAATTTACTGTAGAGATAATAAATGTTTTAGTATTTTTTCTTTTATACAAAAGTAAATATTAATATTAATGACTGGCATTAACTACATCAGACCAATGAATATGTAGCATATAAAACCATTTCTATGACTGTTTTATTTTTTTTCAATACTTTCTGACTACATGTAAGATTTAAATGACTACAGAAGTGTTTAGTTTTATCATAAGAAACAATAGTAATATATTATATAGAAAATAGTATCAAATCAATTATTATTGTAATATTGCTATATACTTGACTAGCAAAAACCTAATAACCCATCTTACTGAATGATTGATAAACATTAGTTTTTAGGCTAACTCAGTCCGGTGGATACACAACCTCAATTTTTTTCGATCAACGTTGCGTAAAAACATGGTTAATAAATAAGCAACTCAATTCTATAAATATTCCATTTTTTTGTGGAAAGCCATCTTCATTTTAACGAGATTTTAAGACCAAAACTTCCAATATTGGTTATATACACGCTTGGCACAGATAAATTGGAAAGGGTCCGAAACATTTCGTGATTGTGGCTAGAAACTTACCCATGCAGTGTCCAATATGGCCTCTTTATAACAGGTTTTCAGCTTTGTACCACCCTGTTCATACCTGGATAGCCTATGAATACAGGTCTCTGATGAAGTGACCAATTATTAATCAACAATTATTTCCTACGCTCAACCAGATCATATTGATTTAATTGTATTAGTAAACAAATATAACTTTTTTCAACTGGCTCTGTTTTTTTAACTATCTGTGTAAGACAATATAAATATGGATTTCTTAAATATTTTAAAATTTAAAAATTGCTGACATAGTCTTTTAAGTAAAATTAAAAGATAAAATGAACATTATAAAAGTATCACATCCCATTAGATGTAGATACTAAATCCCGTTAGCCTCAAGAAAAAATATATAAATCCAATATTTGTCATTTATCAATGAATAATATGTTTATATATTTATATACAGAGTGTCCCGTAACTCTCTAGACAAAAGTATATAAAATAAATCTAGACATACACAATTCCCTTCATAAATATGAGTCTCTGGTGCTTATTTGTTCCGTCTGTCTATTTGTGTGTGCTTTTGCAA
>NW_025790509.1:0-5333 GCF_021130785.1 Homalodisca vitripennis
TTTTAGTATTTACTGCCTTCTGTTCTGGATTTTTACCGATTAATTTTAGTACGAAGGGGTTTACAATTTTTTTTCTGGGGAGGTGGGGGTCTATCTGAGGGGTGTTTCCTATTTGTTTCTTTGCACTTGCACACAAGTGAGGACTTAGATTGCTGTACTGTTTAACTTAAGTTTATTGTGAATGTTTAATCTTATGTCCAGGTATAATTGAGCGTATGGCAGGTAGGGCTGGTTCAATGAGAATGTTGAGTTTAGAACCCAGTTTACCGTCCTCTTATGTGTAGCATCTGAAATTCTGTTGCTGTTGCAAACTTGAATACTGAAATCTGGAGTGACATTTTCCTCTATAGGGATCGAAAAAACGAAGGAGCTCAAAACGGACCCCCGCATATTTTTACATCAGGAAACAGCCGACTATCAAAAGAAATGAGCGATTAAAACACTGCGATTGTATGGAAAGCAAGGATTGGGGGATTATTTATAAAAAAAAATATTTATTAAAAAAAACTAAATTTAACCACATAATGTGGATAAACGTATTTCTATATCTAGTGTTGAAGGTTATTATATTGCTAAAAATGTATTTAAAATCGGACCTTTTCAATTTTTTCTTTTTTTTGTTTTTATGTAATTGTGGCAAGGAAAATTGGTTTACAGTTTGCTCTTTAATAGTTATATTAGATAGGTACTCTATTCAGTCTCCGGAGATATCCACAGGTCTCTATGTAACATTGCCACAAACATTCAAGCTACAGACAGAATATTGATTTCCTCTTGTGTCAACATGGAATCTTTGAGTCACTCTGTACAAACGGATCAGACCATGCCTTTAGGCAATATTGGGACAGCAATACCTTGTATGTGAATAAAAAGGATAAGTATAGAATCCAAAAATTCATATAATTTTTTTCATTTTTATTTTACATATACCAAACATTGATTGAAGTAATTTTGTTTTGTTTTAATTGAAACATTAAATTTTATACAAAAACCTTCATAATGAAATACAGTATTTTTAATAGTAAGGACCCATTAACCTGCCCAAAATAACTAATATTTTTTGACTTTAGTAAATGAATTTAAGACTGGCAAATGATGAACGTCAAAGAGTTATTAGGTTTATTATTGACCACCATTTCATGAGAACACTTTCAAACTAAAACTTTCCAAGCAAACTAAGAAATGGTTTTGTTTTATTTTGTAAAACGGAAAAACTTTTATATTGGAACAAGACAAAATTAAATCCCTTTATCGTACTAGATTAAAAATATTTTCATAATATGTATATAAATGCAACACATTTGAATTAATTTCATTAAGTTTTTTGTCATGAATAAAATTAATTGGATACTAATTTAATTAAAAGGAAATAACAAACTTATAATCATTTACGAAAGTTTTTTTATGTTTTTTTTTCTCAAAACGTTCTACTGTATTGGAACATGGCATCCCATCGGGTGTACTTTTAAGGAATCGACGCCTGCCTGTTTTAAATCTTTCTCGAACATTGGAATTTTTAAAGTGGCCCTTTCATGACTGTACTAGAACACTTAACCTAATCATTAATATAAAAATAACATGAAATATGTCGTTATTGTCCCATTATGTTTTCATAGAATATTTAAAAATTCCCTTGCTGAATTCATTAACAATATATGGAACGTGGTACTGTTATTGATCTGTGTTTGTATTAGAGTACAATCCAGCCCCGAGTATTGGAAATAAACTCTAGTATATTATAACTTTCCTGGCGAAGATGATCTAATAGGGCTTAAAAACTATCTCTAATCTAGTCTTAACCTTGTCTATCTCTTTCCTAGCGTTATCCTCGCTTCTTCAGGAGATATATCATAATACGCTATAAAGAATTTCAGGAGCGTTGAGTTCCTATCTGCTACTTTTCTTACCTATGACTTTAGGGAGTAATAGGATGTACCCAAGGAATGTAAGAGAGAAAAAAAAAAAAAGATCGACTTCCGGGGATTTCTCTAGAAACAGAGATAATATGACAATTCTGAGCCTTTCAAAAGTACAATTGTTTTGATATGTTTATTGCCAGCACGTGCCTACGTAGCTCAGCACCTGTAGCTTATGCAACAACATTTACATTAAATATCTAAATTAGTAATAAGTTTGGATATATGTGCGATGTTTAGAGAAATTTGTGGTGTTCCTTTTATAATTAATTTAAAATGTATTAACGACGTATTTTATACACCAAAATACCGTTCTTTCTTCTATTGAACAGTTGCGTATAGTTCTAGATTGGAAATAAGTTATGCATGCATAACTTTCTGATTGTAATTAAAATATATTTAAAACTGGTAATCATTTTAATCCATCACAAAATAAAGGGAATTATAAATGACGTAGTTTCGGTAGTGGCATGGACATTGAAGATAAAAACTAATAATAACGATAGGTTTTATGTTGTAACATTTTCAGCTACTTTTTGGTTACAGAATTTATAAATAAGGCATTGTTCTGAATACTATTTTTATTTATTATATTGCGAAATTTACGCTTTGGATATGATATAAATAATTGTAACACAATATGTATTGCTAAGAACTTAATTAAATAATAATACGAATATATGTTTTCGTCTTCTTCAGCCATTGTCAATCATGGTTTAGTAATTATAGGCATAAATACTCCTTATAAAGACTTTGTACACATAAATAATTAGGACACCAAAGGAAATATCCTGCAACAAGAGAGATAGCGTTGTAGTGGAATACAATTGCTTACACAGTTAGTGAGTTTACAACTACATGATTATGGAGCTGTTTACTGTGCTTGCAGCAGCTCTTCGGTAACAACGTAATCACATAATAAAGATAGCAAAAACACTTTACGAGCAACATCGTTGAAACGTTACGTGAATCCATATGAGTCTATTGTAATAATTAATTTTATTAACATCAAACAGAAAGCAAACACACACACACACACACACACACACACACACACACACACACACAACACACAACATATATATACACACACCACACACACACACACCACAGATATATATATATATATATATATATATATATTTTCTTCTAATTGTTTTCTTCTTAGTATATGAAATGAACACTGCAACATTCGCTTTCTTATTTTTTATGGAGTTCTATGCCATAAAAGCACTGTACAGTTTTTTTCCTTTCAAACAACCTGTTTTGTTGTTGGCGTCTTCCATATACCATGCTCTGGTCTTTTAATTCTGCACCCTTCGGTCTTCCGGAGGGTTTTCAAACGCGCAGTCCACAATTCCACCGACATACTAAACTTTATTTTAGTCAATTTATCTCTCTTGGAGGAATTGATATTCAGCTCTTTTCCATCTTCTCCAATCATTACGTGCAGACTCCTTATCCTGGCAAATCTTAGTGTTGTTTAGCAATAAAGGAGCTCCACTCGACTCTAGGGAAATGATCCATCCAGAGTAGACTGAGACCTATTTATCCATCCGTCTCAATCCTTTCCATCTCGAATTACATCGAATCATTTCAGGTTAGCGATGTGCCACTTACCTGCACACATTATTTTTTCTTTACTACTATTAAATACACTGAATATTAGGTTACATAACGTTTAAATGATAAAAAATCCGATTCGTGTTTTAGAACTTCATTACAACAGGAGCAGTTTGAAGGCAGCATAATATCTTTTTAAGAAGCTTGTCAAAGGTAGTACGGTGGAGCTTAACGCAGAAGAAAAAGGGGGGGCCGTCCCTACGGTTTGTTACCAGAGGATTGCAGGTTTGTATTGACAGTATTAGAAGCACATTTTTTGTTGTGTAGTTTATAAGGACCTTGCGGGTAACCTAAATTTAAAATTATTATAATAAAACTGAATTCAAAAATTACTGTCATGTCAAAGGAGGTGAATGTCAAGACAGAAGTTATTATATGTAATCCACTTTGAGCCAAATTGGGTCATCAACATGTTGACACTCTTCGTTCTTACACAATCCTCGGTGTGTTACTACGGAACAGGAAAATGCAGGTGTGTAAATTTCAAGTGTAAGAGTAATAATTACACGTAAAATATGGGTTTTTATTTGGAATTATTTTATTTTGGCATCTACAAAATAAGGTAGTGCATTTGAAAATAAACTTTCTATATCATACTTATAAACTAAGTGATATACTAACTATGAATTTCACTCTTGCAGTACATGAATATTTATAATTTTTTCTCACCTATAGTACCGGGCCCTTTTGATGTAAAACTTTTTGTAAGGGGCATCCAAAATAAAAAAACCATCACACAAACATGATTAATGGCTGTATAAAACCATTAATCAGTAAACATTTAGAAAAAGTAGTGTTTTATAATTATAATATTTATTATTAAAACATACTTTTACACTTTTTATATAATTAAAAATAGTAAACCAGATGAAAATAATCTGTAAATAGCAATTAATTTTATAGTATAATGCTGAAAAACTCCTTCAAAATATTTAACAATTATTTAATAATAATTATAAAAACTGTATAAAACAAATTGAAGTGGTCAAATACAGAAGCTAAATTTTTATCTAAATACAACATTGGGTCAGAAAGTGAGAGCATATTTGTCAGAAATTATTTTAAAATATTCGTTGTGAAGCATTTACCAAAGGCAATTAAGACCCAAAGAATTACAAAAGGAAATAAAGGGAAATAAATTCATACTAAACGTTTTGAATATTCTATTTTGTTGTTAAAACCATATGATAGGTTTTGGATTTGCCCATTAGTAAACCAAAGGTAGCTTAAATGCTTTTCAATGAAGTGGTCTAAATCTTATCATTAGCAGAGAGAATGTAAAAATCAGATTATACCTCTTGTTGGATGGCGAGATAACAATAGACTTACTCTATTTGGCTTTGAAATTCTCAATACTGAGGTGGTTTTGGTGGTTGATACTGTAATGTTCATTATTTTATTTAACCGACATTTTTAATTATTATTTTAAATCAAATTAATCATTCTTGTATATTGAGCTATGTAAGTGCCCTTATTGTGTGAAATCATAGACAATTATTGTTTCCGTTCATATTCGCCTTCGAGAAGAAACTATGTTATTCAAATTGCTTTATTTGTTTTTTCAAATTCGTAAAATAAGGTGACATGCCCTTCGAATAGTCTTAATACTTAGCATGATATTACTCAACCTTATAGATTTAATGTGTTTTACGCTGCATCTATAAACAAATAACATTAAAGGCCCTATTCAGCCACCGTCGTGTACGGGATTCTTGACGATTTTTGAAATGAGACTATAATTTGTATTTAATTTGTCACAATGAATAAAGCTAAATAACTCTGTTATGGGTGAAA
>NW_025790510.1:0-4587 GCF_021130785.1 Homalodisca vitripennis
ATTTCATGGAAAGTTGTTTGGCCAGTCCATTTACTCTGCTTATACTGTAAAAAGGTCTTTGAAGAAGCCATCCTGAAGATGTGCTCTAAAAACTCCTTGATTCAGTTGTCTTGTTTTTCAGCAGGCAGTCTATTGTAAATATTAGCACCAGCGTAGTTAGGCTTCTTTTCAAATCTTCAGTCCGGGTGAGAAGCAGATTGAAGTCATTTGCATGCTAGTTACCATAAGAATGGAAGTGTCCATTCCGTACAAGGCTTTTGAATTAGCTAGGCAGATAGTTTCCAATAGATAAATGCCCACTACAGTTAATATGGTTACCCTTGAAGGTGTCTCTGCAGCTTTCCCTTTTTTCTAGCCCATGCAGCAACCTCACAGCCTGCTTCTGCATTATCAGCACTCGCTCAAGGTGGCTGTGTGATGAGGCTCCCCAAAGCACGATGCCATACCTTAAGTGTCCCTCAAAGAGTGCATGATAGCTAGTCTTGGCTGCCTGAGGTGAGGCTATAGTCAACATCCGTCTCAAGACAAAAAGTGAGCTGCTCAGCTTGCTGCATAATTGGTCAATATGATTTGCCCAGGAAATATGGTTGTCCAGTATGACTCCTAGATGCTTAGTTGACTTAGCACATTGTAAATTAGGAAGAGGCGTGAATGTCATCTCTCTTGCTTCCAAAGTTTATTTGTACACTTTTGCTTTCATTTAGAGCAAGATCATTGGAGCTACAATAGTCAAGAGCCATGTTGAAGGCTATGCATGCCCTGCACTTCAAGATCCTCCACAACCCTTGATGAAGTCACAAGGACAGAGTCGTCAGCATAAGCTCTGATCCTTTTAACTATGAGCACTAAAATACTATGTGCCTAATATGTACTGTATTCAGACTTCATCTAGGTATTCCTCCACAAAGGTCTAAAACAGTTCGAGTGTTGTTGGTCTGAAACTGTTGCAGCTTTTAATCAAATAAGGAAAATCATAACAGTAATTCTATTTATTTCATTGGTTCTTATAAAACTGTTTAAATCTCAAACTTCATGGACCCAAAATGGCCAACCAGCTCATGGGTCTTAGACCAATTTAATTTAAAGTGTAATTATTCAGAAATGGATTATTTCACTGAGAAATATAAAATCTTTAGTCCAGCTTAATTATTCTGTTTACAGTACTGCCATTAGACCACCTTGCTTACTGCAGTGTGAAGGAGTAAAGTTTTAGACTTACTCGCCTTATCTTTACATAACAATGAATTGATGAGAAGTGATAGTTCTAGCTAATGTTGATTACCTTCATAGCATCTTTCAGAAAAGTACAAAGATTTTCAGGCATGCCTTTATTAAAAAATATTCCTCATTGTATAATGCAGTGTGTGCTGCTTGATACTTGGTAGAATTTGTTTGTAATGTCACTGCTAGCACTTGTTTTGCTCTCTTAGGACAAGAGGCTTATAAATTGCACCTAAATTGGACCTTTGCGCTGATTCCCGAATTACAGGATATTCTGGATGGGTAAGGTTGGAAGTAAGGGCCACTTCTTATCAAGATCTATGAGGAAGGATTTAGAGCACTAATCTCAAGTCATGTCACCTCAAAAGAAGGGGAAACCAGCTCTGAACCAGCCTCTCCAGTCAAAGCAGGCAGGGAGTCGCACACCCTTATATTGAGTCTCACAAGAACCTCTGACACTTAGGGAACAGACCCCACCAACTCCAACAGTCATCTCTCGCAGTAGACTAGACCTATCAAATTACCCTTGCACCCTTTGAATCTCGAACATTTGCGGTTTAGTGATGTGCTGCACCATAAGGGGGTTCCATATTTAAGTGATTACAATAGGTGTGTGCTGTGCCCAGTGGTAGGTTCAACTGGAAGGTGTACACCAACCGAAAGTGATCCCTGCTGGTTAGTGCTAAGCCCATTTAGTATATAGGAGTAATACACTCTTGCTGTGTGTATAAACAGCTGTTTCAGATACGTCACTATGCATTGCTGCAGAAAGTCTTTCGACTATAATAAAGATCAAATCACATTGAATATTTTTTCAGCCATAGTAATTTTAACCCAAGTTAATTTGGCAAATTAGAGTACTTTCTCTCGTATTTTCTGGATTACACTTGCCAAATTTGTGCAGCATAGTCATCGTATATTTCAAGAGTAAAATTATTACACTCTTATAGTTGTCATTATTCTTTTGGTCAAGCTGAGAATATGTCGTCTGTTCTGACAAAATATTGTTTTGAAAAAAATATAAAATTTACTGAAGTGATGAGATAAATTATATTGGCACTTGGTGTTTTGGTCATATCATTTTGCATATCACAACACCATGAGGGAAACACCTGTCTTAACATAATTACATGCTTTCAATACATTAGTTACTGTATGAGCAACCGATACATTAATACAATATATTTAATTGAGATTACTAATAAGCCGTTAGCCACTTTATATATAATAAACCAACATTGTTGTCTAAAAATTCTGTAGAGTAATTTCCACCATCTATAACTAATGTACAATTTGTAGGATGTGTCTTTTCTCTCTTTACACAGTCATAAATCTACTCAATTTTTAAATATGAACCCCTGTTTATGCCGGAACCGTGTTGGTTCTCAAGAAATATTTTTAAAATTGAGACGACAATTTTTAGTGGATACTATATTAAAAAAAACTGGAATAAAAGATTCCAAACTGTGTGTTTTCATCATAGTTATTAAGCTGATAAGTACCTCTCTAAACCTAGTCGCAAAACTCTTGTGCAACTTTTACTAATTACAAACTCCGTAAGTCTGTTGACTAAAGTACTTGATTTTTTTCATATTAACTGATTTTAAAATGCTCGTTTTTTTATATGAAAGTGTTGATAAATATCCACTATTGATGTTTTACATAATAAAAACATAAACTTTTAAACAAAGAGATCGTGTGATTTCTTTTTACTTTGGGCCAAATATTGAACGTAACTGCCATATCAATGGATACTTTTACAATTTTCAACATTATAACTATATTTTATGTATTAAATAAAACAAACCTTTAATTTATGAGCTATTTTGCTGTTTTTTTGTTTCCCAGTTTAGAGGATCGAGCGTACGAGAAAGGGTCCGCATCAAAGTTTGTGGATGGGGTGATCACGTGTGCTGTCTGTGGGGAGAAATTCTTGTGCAATACTACAGCCATCCTGCACAAGTTCAGGAAAACATCATCCGGCGAGCTACACTGAAGTACTATTGTCCCCAATGTGGCATGCATTTTCCATTAAAGGTTTAGTTCTCAGTCCTTTAACCCTTTAAGGAGTGCCGTGTAAACTCTAAATAATGAAGTAAGGACATCATATGACGTATACACTTATAGTGGGCCCAAAAGAGTAACGGACGTTGGTATCGTAAATGCTATTTCTAATTGCCTTTAAGTATATTTGCCTGTAAATTGGTTCCATCAATCAGCAACATACAATTTCCATGTTTGTGCTTCGCATTCACTTGTAATCTGATTTTCCCACCAGATTGCAGTAGCCACCTGGTAGAAGCCACTGACTCAAGGTCGCGTCGGGCGCGTGCATCGCTTTGGCTGTCAGAATATGCTGCCATATTATACAAGCCATTCCAATTTTATTATTTCATACTGTGGCCATATTTATCCTGTGGAAAGTGGACTTAAAATTTGTTGATCAACCATCTAGCTTGTTACTTATAGTCCAAAATGGCGGACAATATTTTATCGATTCTGTTGTAGTGAGACATTTGACATGACATTTGATTTTTGAAAAAAGTACTGAAAAATTGACTTGTGGAAACTTTTTTTATTAAGCTTATCAAATGTATAAAATAAACATTTTGTAAGAAGATTTTAAAAGTTTTTCTTTTTTACTCCTTTTGGTAATTTTTTGGATTCCATCCTATTTACTCATTTTAGCCTACTCCAAAAGAAGATGTCCATATGACATCCATACTCACCACCTTAAAGGGTTTTAAATGAATCACTTTATTGTCCTGCTGGTGCTGTATATTTAGTTCAACGCCCAAGAAATAACTGATGGAAAAATGGTCAGTCCTACCTAATGCCCTTTGTAGCCATACTAAAATCTTTCCACAACTTTAAGATGTTGGCAAATATTGGTTGGGTGTCTGTTAAGTTTTTATTGAAGTTATTGAACTTCAAGTCAAGAAGCTTTTGAATATTTTTGTTATTTTTTTTTTCCCTGTGAGGTAGGAAAAATGGACAAAAGGATAGTTGGATATTTTTAAAACGAATTGTAGTTGTAAAATTTTTCCTGGTTGATGTCATGGTCGTAAGTGGACAATAGCATGGGGAAGGTGAGCGACTTTGCCTTTCATCATGATACCATGAGTATCAGCAGTAAGGCTCAATGTGGTTTATCTTAATGAAGTTGGTAAGTGTTTGTGAAAGTTATTCTGCACAGAGTCAATGTCTGCCAGATATGCACCTGTCAAATCCTCAATACATTTTAGGGATAACTGTTGCAAAATTTTTTTTTTTATTTTGCACTTGCTGTTGAGGGATGGTGTAGGTACTGTGTTTAATATGAACATCCATCTCTCATGTCAGCTGTACTCTTGTGGTTGATGGTAA
>NW_025790511.1:0-5176 GCF_021130785.1 Homalodisca vitripennis
ACACCAAATTTTGTTACAAGGCCACTATATCGATACAATAACTGCTTAATTTTATTATTAGATTAGTTGATTGCATGTATTTACATACCTGAATTATGTTGATTGTTTAAATAAGGGTGGTATATATGAAAAAAAGGATTTGGTACAGCAAATTTACCGAGAGTATTCATTTAGTTTTCCTTGGACAGCTTTATCGATATACATGTGCAGAGTTGAAATGGAGTGTAGAGATATTCCCTAAAATTTATGGTGGCTGCCATATTTACAACTCGAATTAACAAAACTCTAATTAGGCATACATAATAAAAGAGGTTATTATTAAACTTTGTTGGTAGGCCTATTACGTAAACTCCTTTATTATCGCTATTAACTTATGTAAAATCAAATTGCTTTGAAAATACGATACAATTTATTTAGTGTTCCATTATAAAGAATCATGTAAAGCTACTAAAAAGAGATCGATACTCGAAGTGGTTTACTGCGTGGTTACAAATCTCAACAAAGACCAGTCCGAGATATGAATATATATATAATTATGAAAATCAGGTTAATTGCTACGAAGAGTTTTGCCCTTATTGGTAGACTTTAGGGATTGATTTTGATTTTGAATAAAAAATGAAGCTGGTGAAATGAAACTATTATCGTGCTTGATAATGTTGTGGTATTTAAAAGTATATAAGTCAATAGTGAAATTTCAAAATTTGTTTAAATAAATGTGATAACCTCAGAAATATAGAATCATCTAATAAAACAAACTCTTTCAACAATTTTACTATTTATAATTTAATAATGCTTTCAGTATTTTCTGTTATACGTGTATATTTATGCACTTGAGATTGTCATCACCTTGGGTCACATGAAACTGAAGCCACCGTTTTCCTGACATGTTTTATGGTCAAAGTGGTTCTATTTCGTTATTCAGGTTTCGATATTCAGTTACGGCTACAGGTCAATCTATATGTGGATCCAGGCGCCTGCTGAAGGCGTTATATTTACCAACATTTCACCTTGGTGAAGCTTTACAAGCTGTATGACAACGTCATGATATATTCTTTACAGTCAGTTATATGCTAGTATATTCTCCGCGTTTTTATTCTTTATTTTTGCAAAGAGCCTATTCCAACATTTTGGAAACACCTAATATTCATACACGTGATTGAATAATGTATTGAAGAGACGTTGGACGAATCTTAGAAAAGTTCAAATTATGTATTAAATAAAGACTGTATAACATCAATAGTTACGTATCCAAAGCATCAAAAAGTGCGCTGTGGGATTACAAATTGTTATTAATTCGAATTATATTACGTAACACTTTATATAGTTGACAGCATGTTCATTTCAGTAATTTTTATTCTTTATTTTTATTAACAGTTAATACTTAAAAACTATCAAAACTGCAATAAGAAACTAAACTATAAAGCAGACAACACGAAATAACGTTGAGACTATTCAACAAGACAATTATACATACCATTACATCCTGTACTGTAATGAAGTAAAATCTCAACAAAAATAAGGGTGGGTAATACCCACTGGGTATAAATAAATTATTAATATGTAAAACAAGACATAACTACTTAATAGACATGTGCTAGATCCTCAAGCATGTACAGTACGTGTTTCAGACGTGAATTTATTTAATACACTAGAATTAAGTTTACTTCTGTTAATAGCTTTAGAATTTTTAACTAAATATTTTAAAATTTGAAATAATTTTTTAATAGTTTATTTAATTTAAATACATATTTAGCCAACGTGCTTGTTTTTTTATTTATCGTAAGGTTTTATGGAGTTCTAGTTGTTTCCATCCTAGAGTAAGACACGCTTATTTCACTTGTCTAATGAGCTGTGCAATGTCCGAGTCTGCGTTGTTAGTCTGAACGTTACGTGTAAAGAACAGGATCGGGTACTCATTGGTTGATTTACAGTACCATATCACATATGAATAAGCAAATCGTGAAATGTAAAAAAGGTACAGGGAAGTGCTTCACATACTAAAATCATACATAGAAATCCATACCGGCACATATAATAGACAAGAAATGAAATATTATTTTTTTTAATGATATTTTGAATATGTTAGTTTTGTTTTTATTCTAAGATCTTAAAAACCTCCAAAATTTGTTTTTGATAACATTTTAATTTTAAAACCTTTTTAAATCGTTTTTAAACACTGAGCACTTATAATTTTATAGTATATAAAGTACACGGTTATGCAGAGTTTACGATATGTATGTACTCAGGAAATTGTAATTTTTTATGAGTTACTTGAAGTTTTCCTTCATCCTCGTAACTTGTTGGTCTACTTTGGGCCTGTACGCTTCGGATTGGTTTACTTTATTTCATTTTTCAGTTCTAGTAACACTCAATATGAGTAGTGTGTCTATAGTCACTGGAATATCAGGTGTACGATAGTAGTCTTTCTTTGACTTACATAGAGCATGTGAAAAAAACTTGATTTTTATTTCTCGCCTTGTATGAGTTTGATTTATCTAAGCTTTTTTCATAATAATTTATAAATAATGATGGACTTAATTGTTTTATATACTCTTTTAATCGATAAATAGCTTTCACGTTAAGTGTGTGTAACTTGTAGGCAGAATATTATTTGTTATCCTAAAATGGAAGCATGTTTATTACTTAGAAACCGGTTTAGGCACTAATTAAAGATTATATATGATTTCCGTGTCGATAAGGGAAAGTCATGATTTTCCGCCCAAAATAAGTTACATACTAAACCGGAATTTCTAATCTGTAATGCATTTAAGGTTTTATGGGAAAAGATTTTCTTATTTAATTGTTACTAAGCATAATTATGTATTAGCAATTTGTATAACAAGATCTTTTCTTTCATAGACAGCGAAATGTAACATGTTGATTTTTTCTCCTTGTGAGACACAGATGACAGCTTTTAATTTAGTATAAATTGACATAAGTATTTTTCTACCTTCTTCTTTAACTATGGTGTATTAATAAAGTCCTTTTAGATTTGTACCTATCATATTCATTAATATAGTAAATAAATAGTCAAAAAGAATGGTTCATTGCATAAGAAAAATATATCAAAATTTTAGATTTATATGTCAAATGTTAAAAGAATATTGTTTAAATGTGATTTATAACTAATTAACTATTGAAGGTTTTAGACGATAATTTTTTTTATTTAATGTATTCGAGCACTTAAATTTTTGATAAACTCATAAATTAAATAACGTAAAATCGTGTTTTGTCATATATGACAATTTGACTTGTTAATAATCACATGTGTCAAATGTTTTGAGTTAAAAAAAAACTCATATACCGAATGTGGACTCGATTTAATATATTGCGCTAGCCAGACAGACGATTAGAAAGTTAATCTTCCACTATTACATCCTGCCTAAGCATCTCATGGAAGTGAGAAATTTTCGGAATAAAAGCACTCTGTGTGGGTTTTGTACAGGCCATTACAGGGACCGTCTGAAATTGAGATCTCAACTGTATACATCCTACCTAAGTATCTGATCTAAGTGAGAAACTTTTTTCAATAACAGTCGTCTGAGTGGGGTTTACCTCAGACTCCAAAAAGCTTTTAGGGTACTGATAAATTTAATTGAACTGCTGGATTTCGTAATACACAAACATTCCTAGAAATTGGTCGTCAGAAAAAATCCCACCCCTCCCCCCCCCCCCCCCTAAGTTGTATTGGTAAAAGTATAAAATGTTTTACAATAAAATGCGTTATTGAATTTTCTATAAATGATAATAAACTAACTCAAATTTAATAAAGCAGGTGATGTACAATAAAAATAAGACTCCATACTGTTCTTGGTACCATACTCGCACGATAATTAAGAGATCCAAGTTTGAGTCCTGGCGAAGTTAGCTTAACTAATTCATATGAAGCTTTTGTCATTTATATAAAATTAATCTTTTTAAAATTTCCTAGGACTTATATGCGCCATTCGCACGGCAAAAAAATTTCTTGCACAATAAAATGAAATTTAAGATATATAATTAAAAATGGCGTGCAACCCAAACTCTAGATATAAGTAATTGTGATAAAAAATATTCCCCTATCCTGATCTATTTAAGAATTGTTGGACTTGGATTTTGGAGGTGTAGAGAGTTTTTTTGGGAGGCCTAAAGTAAAAGAGTGAATTATTTTTTGTAATATACCATCAAAATAAATGTAATTTTCTCTGTTTACATTGCACCTATTTGTTTAAATGGCTGCATCATCTTCTGTTAAAAAGTCATAAGTAGTATTTTTTGACTAATGTGGAATAGCCCTTAAAACCGGTCCTCAGCTTTCGTAATGAATATACTTATTATGTAATTTAACGGAGTCTCATTATATTTTGAAACGTAATTAGGCAAATATCACGTATGTCAGGTACATATTTTTCAATGTTCATAATAAAGGTGATCAGATATTAAATAAAGTCACGAGTGATACTTATTACAGATTTTCGATTTTAACAGCACTTTTGGTACACATTAATCTTATTTCCGATGGAAAATTTGAGTTTGATTTTCTGCCCAGGTAAACAAAATATAAAAACCTATATATAAGTATATTTTTCTTTTTTGCTATGAGACTGAATAAAAAAGACCACAAACCAAGTTTATCTAATTATTTAAAAGCTATCTTGAAAACACCACTGAATAAATTTAAACAGAACTGAAATAAATGTTCTATTACAATTATTACTAATTACTGTTATTTATTATTATTATTTTTTATATTTATTTATTAATTTATTTGCTTATTTGTTACTATTTTTTCATTGATATGGGTTTCAGCTTAGCTATTGCTATTTATAGAAGGATATTGCGTAAGTACTCTGTTAGACTCATTAATATTTAAGAACATTTTTGTTGTTGAGTAGCACCTTCGGTAAATTCGAAGAAAATACAGTTTGTGTAAAAATGGGAAGTTCCCATTGGAATGCCCTATAGGGCATAATAACTACATACATCTCGATTTATATTTGCTTAAACTTCATCAAAAACAGCGTTGGTTCTCCACTACCTTCTGCAACATTACAAATGGTGTTCGTTTGTCATTACCTTCTGTAACATCACCAATTTTGCAGTCTTCAACTTCAGTTGTGATTGCTAGTTCTACGCCTGGTTGTTTAATGCGTAACAGAAGCAGAAAATCAAACAATAAATTTGAATACAGCCCTTT
>NW_025790512.1:0-6388 GCF_021130785.1 Homalodisca vitripennis
GCTTATTCATATTTCTAAACGACCTCCCTTATGCTTCTACGCCTTGCCTTGGTTTTGGAAAAATCTCTTTACAATCCATTTATGTCCATGATTATTCATGGATCCTGGCACTTAATACAGCAGCGGTAATAATATGTTTTAATCACTGTCAAATTCAAAAATAATAAGTATGTAAAATTTATTCACATTTTATTAGTTGGGTTACACTTTAAAAATGACATGGTACTGTGAACAGAAGCCTTTTCTTTTCCTGGGGTTATGTTTATATGTGGATTTTAATAAACTACAGTTAAAATGCCATAATGTATGACATCCATGGGGGTGTTAAATAAATTGCTAAGGTTTCTAAACTTTTAATCTCCCTTCCATTTCTTCACATCTGGTGCACTAAATATAGTTCAAAATTTATTACTGAATATTATTGAAACTTTTCAAGAAATTGTGAAATATTACGTGAGGAAGTTCAGAGGCTAACAGGTACTTATAAAATACAGTGTTCACTCTCTGACTTCAGAGCCCCATATTTAAACTCATGTTTAACATGCCGGATTAAGAAATTTGAATATCTCCGTGACTATCACCTATCTCCAGGATTGGTTGGAAAATGCCATTAAAAAAAATATGCCACTCATGGTGGCCGTGTTTTTCAAAATGAGATTGTGTGCAAAGACCACTGGAAACTGCTAGTAAGTTATACTGTTGAAAGAAATTATTTATTGAGTGTTATGTTTATTCATAAACAGATCTGTGATAATTGATAGCAGCTGTCCTTTTTAATACTGCATCATATAATTGGCTGAGCTGTTTGAAACACGAACCCACATCACTCAATGGTTGCGAAAAAATTCATTTCTTGTCCATTTTGCGCTACACGAGTTCTCAAGATATACAAACTTACTTGTAGACTTGAAATTTTTTGTGAAGCCTTCATTTCCAATATATGCACAACATGTGGTATTTCATGGGATTTGGGCCTGTGCATGTTTTGTTATGCTCAATCATTCAATCAATATACAGCACTGTTCCATATGAAGAATAATTTATATTTGAAATGTTTTATTATTGCCTAAAATATGAAGAAAATACAGCTAACACAAAATGTCAATGCAGGAACAAGAGTGGGATGTGGGGATGGCGACAGCGACAAGAGTGAGGTGGTTTCCGGTAGACCTCCTGCAAGGACGTAAAATTGTGACATCCTTGCTCTAGAAAGTTCAAGTTAGTTCACACAAATTTGTTACGAGATTTCATGTTGTCAAGCTGAGTTAACCCTGTTGTACATTTACCACTGCACTTTGTTAGCTCTTCAGTATTTCATGATAGGCCCTAAATAATGTTCTAGTCATGTAATATTTTAAATTTTTATCACGCAATACTTAATTAATAAACAAACACTACAATTAATTACAAAAATAAAAAGTTAGTTTGTTTATAAATTAAGTTTTATTACTTCCGAATAAGAAGGAATGCATGGGTAAAATGTATTCATCACTTAAATTTTAATTAGTTTTAGGCTGGAATTATTAAAGAAAAGCCCCTGTAAAAAATGTATACTGGTACTAAATACTCGTGTAGGTTTTGTAGTAAAAACCGATTTCTTACAGATTTTAGCAAAATAGACTTGCATTAATTGGGAGAAAGGAGAAAACGGTCTTGGCGTTCAAGGAAAATAGCTAAAGTGCAGTCAGAAGGCTAACTATGTTTTTTATTAAAAACCTTAATTTAGAACTTTTAAAATAAACAATGTAAGCCAAGAATGCCCACAAATATAACAAGTCGTTGTGTTGTGGATTCTCTTTATAATCTGCGAAATAAAATGTATTAGAGGTCATTGTTTACAGGTGTTTGGAGCCAGTAATGTGGCGAGCTAGTGACCAAGGACAAGTGCTAGACACTTTTGACGCTGACCAAGACAAGGCCAGGGTGCTCGTGCGCGCCTAAGACCCCCACCCCCATTCAGTCATTCCTGGGCCATCGCACGAGACGGAAGAGATCAGCTCCCAAACGCCACGGTGAGTGTTTTTTTGACATAGTCTGTTCTTAATTGCGACATCATTCGCAGGAGAATGGAGAAGTTATAATCTGTGTCTGTCTGTCTTTTGCCACATGACAGCAACACGTATTGTAGCTATAGACTTAAAACTTTTTATGAAGCTTCATCACAATACAAGGAACATCAGTTCGATGAGGGTTCATGTCACTCCATTGGATTTGCTTGAGCGCTAGTGAATAATTTTTAGATTTGTCTTATGGGTAACTGATTACAACTAAGCTACAACTCAAACGTATGGTATCAAACCGTTTTAACGTGTGATACAGCAACACGTGGTTAAAGAACTTCAAATTTTGCACGCAACCTCAGTGAAACCTTTTAATGTTGATACAGTGACGTGTACTTTTACCTTATAGATAAATTATTACAAACAATCGTAGGGTTTAACCAGTTGTTAAGTACAACTTGGAATTAATGTACTAAAAAGCAAGACTCGTGAGATATTAAAGAAAAATACATTTTACAGGATTTTGTTATACCTATCAAAATGGCATGTTTACTGCTGTATAGTGTAATTGCTATGCAGCGCTAGATAAATAAAAATCAGCTTCTCTATTACTTATCCCATTTCATTGCGTGCTGCAATCGCCACCGTGGTATTCTCAGGAAATAATTATATGTCTGGCTAACTATCGAGGGGGGTCGGCCGCCCCCCCCGGGCCGGCCGATTTATTTTTCTTTAGTTATTGTAGTCACGTTTCCTAACCAATTTTCAGACGCGGTTTGCCGCTATTAGTGACTTGATGTGGTCGTTACCAAGTACATCTTTTCTTTCTGATTCAGAAGTTATTGCCTCGAATTACAGAATGACAATGATTCAAGTTCTGACGTAATGATATGCAAACAGTAAACACTACAAAAGCCAACATGTTATCTGTTAGTATAACAAATATATGGGTGGCATAGACCAAGCAGACCACTATATTGATTCCTACAAATTTTCCCGTAAATCTCTGAAGTGGTGGAGAGAGCTATTTTTCTGGATGTTGGAAGTGGCAATAGTAAATAGCCTTCTCTTGTTCAACATGAATAAACAAAACCACGGAGAAAAAAACAATTCAACATAGGAATTTCAGATAAATCCTCATCACTGAACTTGTAGAGAATACAAACAACCCCTCTATAGTTGCAGGACACTTAATAAATTTTTCACTGAAATAGCTGAGCTGACACTAAAACAAAACAACAACCGCCAACCAACCGACGACAATAACCAAGCAGACCACACTTCAAGAAAAAACATAAACAACCCACTAATTCTACAACTGACTAATAACAAAGAGGTAACATCCATTATAAATTCCCTTAAGGTAAAGTCCTCCAGTGGAGTAGGACGAGTACTCTTCAAAAATAGTGAAGCACTGTGTAAATGAACTCACACCACCACTAGTCAGTATAATTAATAAATCTTTCACCCTTGGTGAATTCCCGTCAGCACTAAAACTATCAAAAGTATACCCTAAACATAAAAAAGGACAAACTACAGATGTGAAAAACTACCGCCCATTTCTTTGATCTCGACATTCTCAAAAAATTATAGAAAAAGTAGTCCTAAATAGACTCATGGCACATCTAAACCACCAAAAGCTCATAAATAACAGCCAACACGGGTTTCTAAAAGAAAGGTCAACTTCGTCTGCTATAATCAGCCTTGTTGAATTTATTACTACTCAAATTGACAAAGAACAATATGTTACTGCCTGCTACTTGACTACAGCAAGGCATTCGATTGCTTAGGACATGACATAATTGCAAGAAAGCTAACATCTTTGGGTATAGTAGGAGGAGCAAAAAAAAACTGGTTCATGAACTATTTAACAGGCCGCTCTCAGATTGTCGAGGTGCAAACCACAAGCTGCGGTGTAAAAACCACAGTCAAGTCCAACCCACTGCCTGTCAACCGTGGTGTACCTCAGGGATCGTTCCTTGGCCCCGTCCTCTTTGTGCTCTTTGTTAACGATTTCCCCGAACATGTTCAAGACCAACACACCACCTGTGTTATGTATGCAGATAACACAACACTCCTGGTCAAAAATGACACCGCCAGGGGAATCCACGCAACAGCTACAAACGCACTTAATAAAGCACTCAATTATTGTAACAGTAACGACCTAGCAATAAACCCCTCCAAAACAATTCAAGTAAATTTCAGCAGAAAAAAAGACCCTATCCCTAACATACTTGATATATCAACAAAAAATTCTGTTACATTTTTGGGAGTTGTTCTGGATAACAAACTTACGTGGACAGAACATGTGGATAATCTATGCAAGAGAATCAGTACTGGAATCTATGCCTTAAGGCGAATCAAATGGGTTAGTGATCTGGAAGCTGCCAAAACAACGTACCACGCTCTTGTAGAATCGCATTTAAGGTATGGAATTGCTGTGTGGGGTGGATCCTCAGCCAATAACAATAACAGACTTCTTCTTCTACAGAAAAAAGCTATACGAATTCTTGCTGAGCTCGGACCTCAAGAAAGCTGCAGACAAGCTTTTAAAACTCTAGGAATCTTAACAGTCACATCATTATACATTTTACACATTATTCTTATACGTTGACAAGCTAAATCTACAGACCAATGAAGACTACCACAAATATAACACAAGAAACTCCAAAAACTATGTCCTGCCAATACATCGCACAACCCTGTATGGAAAAAGTCCAAGCTACAATGGCCGTAAACTGTGAACATTCTTCCAACACCAATAAAGCAACTCAAAGGAGCAGCTCTCAAGAAGCGACTCCATGACTTCCTTGTGAGCAGGCCAACCTACACGCTGGAAGAATTTATAACTGCAAGAGAAGATGACCTGAGGCGCAGCCATGTTCATTGACACTGACAACATAATATTTGTTGTACTTGTATTTCATGACCCTATTTCTGTTCTTAATGAACACGTAATAAAGAAATTTGTCTATTGTCTATTGTCTATTGTAGGCCATGTCCGTAACCCTATGAGTTTGAAGCAGGGTCGTCCTTCATCAGTAGAAAAAGAAGAAAGGCTAAACAAACACCTCACTTTCTTGCAGCTCATCCAACAAAAAAAACTAAAGACTGTGCTGTTTGTAGCAATATAAAGGTGCCAGGAGGAAGAAAGGAAACACTTCACTATTGTAAAACCTGTTCAAAAAATCCTGGTCTTCATCCTGCAGAGTGTTTTGAACGATACCATACCGTGCTGAAATATAAAACTTATTAGTGTAAGTATCAAATTTTATATCTCTATACTATAAATTAGAAATAAAATAAAATTATTATACAATATAATAATGTATATACTTTATTGACTTCCAGTTTGCTAAAAATGGGTTTTTACTGAAAATATGCTAAAATAAATACGAGCTGAGGGGGCAGACTGGTGAAAAAAATCCAAGTGGTAAGGGTTAAAGACTATTTCTATGTCAATCCTCTGTAATAAAACTCAGCAGTTCATTGTATGCTACTGGTACACAGAGACTGTAAGAGTTGCTTATTATGCCATTTATGACCATATGACTTATGGGAATGGCAGTGAATCATAATAAAACTGAATATTTAACATTATCTCTACACAATAATACTAAATACAGTAATGATTCTGTTAAGTTATTGGGTGTTATCCTAGATAGTAAATTAAGCTGGCAACATCATGTTAATTATTTATGTACTAAACTATCTAGAGTTATATACCTATTATGTAAACTAGGAATACTGTTACTCAGGAGATGTTGATAACTGCTTATTATGCATTTTTCCACTCACACTGAGGTATGGTGTGACTCTTTGGGGAAACAGTTCCAGTGCCAAAAAAAATATTTTTATGGCAAAAAAAAGCTATTAGGATTTTAAAAAATGTTTCTAAACAAGAATCTTGTTCACCTTTTTTCAAAGAACTTCAAATTATGACCTTGCCAAGTTTATACATCTACTGCTCATTACTTGATGTAAAAGAAAATTTGAATAGTTTCATAAATAGACAAGATGTTCATACACACTGCACAAGAAAAAAGTATTTACTCGATCTACCCCCAGTCAGACTCGAAAAGACCAGAAACAGCCAGATATTTTTCAGTATAAAATTATTTAATAAATTACCAGAGAAAGCATGGAATGTTACACTTAATAATTTTAAAGTTACCATTGCAAAGTGGCTGAAAAATAAAGCTTTTACACTGTTGAAGATTACCTAGCCTGTGATATTAGCTCATTAAGTTTTTAATCCATTGTAAATTTAAGATTAGGATTGTTAGCACATATTGTATAGATTTTTAAATTATTTAATTGTAATTTTATTGTTTTTATTCACATTTATATTATTGTTATTTAGTTCTAGCTGGCAATACTGTATTTTG
>NW_025790513.1:0-5143 GCF_021130785.1 Homalodisca vitripennis
GCGATGATGTCTCGCCTCATGGATATGTTGTCCGCCACCATGCATGGGTAAGCTGAGAGTTGTCAGCTGGAATGCCAACGGGCTTGCTGACAAGAGGCTGAATTCAGCCAGCTCCTCCAGGACATGGACGTGGACATCGCTCTCCTCCAGAGAGACCCACTTCAGGCAGACGGACTCCTTCACCATCCCAAATTTCCAAGTGTATCGCACTGATAGACAGCTGCAGGACATCCGACCCAGCGGAGGCACGGCGGTCTTAGTCCACCGGAGGGTGACTCATCGCCTACTGGCTGCAGTTACTACCCCCGGGGACTGAAATCACCCGGGTTGCCGTCAGTTACAATGGGACGGAGCTAGAGATAGCTTCCGTCTACAACCCGCCAAAGAGGTTGCTCCAACCGCACTGCCTCGACTGCCTGCTGCGACCCGGCTTTTCCTGCACTCATCGCTGGGGACCTCAATGCGAAACACCTGGACTGGGGATGCCGGAAGACAAACTCCACCGGCAGGGACCTCAAGCGTCTCCTGGAAACCCGCCACCACGTCCATGTACTGGCCCCTGAGGAGCCTACACACTACCACCACCAAGGACACCCACCGGACATCCTTGACATTGGTCTAGCTGGGTCACTGGATGGAAATGTCGAGGTGTTTGCTGTGTCTGACCTCTCGTCAGACCACGTGCCAGTTGTCCTTTGACCTACCGGACGATGGAGCGCCAAGCCTACCCTCGCGCCCGACGCGCCCCACCAAGGTCAACTGGCAAGCAAATATGCAAACCACCTCGCCCGACAGACCACGGCACCCCCACCAACAGCCCGGCCGAAATCGTCAGACTCAGCTAGCCCAACCAGGTTCTGGACCTGATCCAACAACCCTCACAGGAGGCTGTAGAAATTTTTTCCTCGTCCCCTCACTCACAGAAGAATCTCACTCCACCTCTTCCTGAGAACCTGAGAGAGGAGATACGCCTACGTCGTAGACCTGCGAAGGGAGTACCAGCTGACACGGTGTCCCCATGCTAAGCAAGTCTATCAACCGCCAAGCCAGGAAGATGCCCACGTCCCTCTTGGCGGAAACACAGAGCAGCTGCGTGGGACAATTTTCGTGGAACACCAAGCTGACGATGGTGTCGGCGGCATCTGGAAGGTCTCCAAAGCCCTCCGAGGGACACAAGAAGTAAACCGCCCTCTCCACGCGCCCAACGTGGTATCGTTAACTCTCCCCCAGAGACAGAGCTGAGGCCTTCGCCGACACCATGGAAGACAAATTCATTCCCACACGCTGACAATCTACGACGAGGTCTCGCACCTGCGAAAGAATCGAAGACTTCCTGGAGGAGTTACGAACCTGAAGAGGATGACCCGCTGCCCTTGGTGACTACACAAGAAATACACGACAACATCCGTCGCCCTCCGCGCGCACGAATAGAAGGCTCCTGGCCCAGACGTCTCCTGGGTACGCCAGCTTTGAAGAACTTGCCCGCTTGGGTGATCATCAGACTATCACTTGCATAATGAACTCGGTGCATACCTCTTGGCCCACTTCCCGACCACCTGGAAGGATGCCAAGGTAATTAATGATTCCCCAAGCCAGGCAAGGACCCTCTTTTTCCCGGAGAACCTCAGGCCACATCTCCCTACTCCCTGTACTCCTCCTCCAAGATCTTCCGAGAGGATCATGCTGGCGAGGTTCCCTGAGGAGTTTTTTCACGTCTATCAGGACTGAACAGTTCGGATATCCGAAGTGGCACACTCGACCACCCTCCAACTCCGCAGAGTTCTAAACAACATCTCTGGAGCGGTGGATAGGAAACATCATTCCAACTTCGGTCCTGATAGACGTGAGCAAGGCCTTCCGACAAAGTGTGGGCACGACGGCCTACTGTAACAAACTCACAGAGTCCCCGCTGCCTGGAAGGATGTTCCGGCTAATTCCGCAGCTTACCTTCACCATCGGACCTTCTCCGACTGCCGTTGCCCGATCCACCTCCACGACTTCCGTCCAGTCTCCTCCGTTGTACCACAGGGGTCAGTGCTCGGCCCGATCCTGTACCTGTGGTACACAAACGAACGACAAATCCCAGTTGCTCCAAGAGTGGCAGCTGGTCGTTGTATAACGCGCCGATGCTGCACTCTTCACGGCCACATCTGGCAAACCTGAGGATGGCCAGAGTGTACATGCAGCGGGCAGCTGGGTCTACTGGAGGCCCTGGTGCGAGAAATGGCGGATCAAGGTCAACGTAGACAAGTGTGAAGCGATCAACTTCACAAGGTCAAGGAGGCAAGTGGATGGCCGACAACTGACTCTCAACGGGGACAAAAACATGTCCTTGGAAGACGACGGTCAAGTACCTGGGGGTACTCCCTGGACAGCAAAACTGACCATCACTCGCCCACGTCACGAGGATCCGTGGACTGGCAAGGAAGGGCTTTGCTAGCATCGCCCCACTGCTTCCGCTCCACGAAGCTGCCAACCAGGACGAAGGTCCTGCTCTACAACACGCTCTGACCAGACCAGTGATCACTTACCGCGGCTTCCAGCAAGGTAGTCACCATCACCTGCAAGTCCGCCCGGAGAAAACTACTCGCAGCTCCAGAGTAGGTGCCTCCGGCGGGCCACTGGGTCGCCCTGGATATGTAAGAAACTCCGTGGTCAGAGCATCGGCCCACGTCCTCACGATCAGAAGCTTCGTGGATGGACTTACTTCCCACCAACCCTTGAAGAAAGCAGCAGAATCCTCGTGCCGTGGGAACAGCATCCGTCATCTACGGTGACCGCAGGAGGTTCCCCCAACTCCGTCTTCCAATGGACGACTAAACCAAACTACAAGACTACACTCCACATTACTATAACCCTGACAGGTAGCGAAAAGCAACCTAGGGCTTTGACCTTTTGTGACACAAGGCATAAGCCAAACCGGGCTGAGGCCTTGAGAGAAAGTGGGGGTTCCAGCCCCCACAGACCACAGCGACCTTTGTATTTGTGTGGGCCAGTCGACGGCTCCAGAATGACTTCTCGTGGGGGACAACCGTGCAGGTTGCCTAACTACAGGGGCAATAAAAACCCAAAAAAATCGTGAAAGGAGAAACAGGGACTGGGGAAGTGTTTACGACGAAGAAAAATGAGGGCACCTAATGGTTCAGAGGCAATAAGAGTATTTTATTCATGAACAATTCTAAAAACATAACATATCGAATTTCCAATTTCTACTACTACAAACATGTCAAGCTTAATTAATCCAAAGCAAATTCTAGCCGATGCTTACGCACCTCTCGTCTTAGCAAATCTATCTAATCTCTTTTTCAATATTCTACATTAACATCTCTGTGCGTAAGCATGAGGGCCAATCCCAGTTAAGCGGTCTTGGGCGCATTTGTGCTTCTTAGGCCACGTCCATAAGACGCCTCAATCCTTGAAAATGAACTTTCTGGGTTTGCGTTGCTTCACAGGGAGGGTAGTCAAAATAACTAAGAGGTGGTTAATTATCCATTAATTAATTTAACGCGCCATACAGCTTTCTCGCCACAGGCACCGCTGGCCTCACGCCTTCCAGCGGTGGTTGCCCACGGCGGCCCCGCAACTGGGTCACGTCGACACCCATAGCGCAGCGCGACACAGCACAGGAAGACGCACAACTTTCTACGATATCGAATTCAAGCACGGCATCTGCCCTTTGCATAACAAGTACCGGACTTCGCACGACACGATCGCATGAAACAAAACCAAAAACAACCACCTAGCCACCAGTCCAGCGCGAGCGCGAGACAGCAGGCGATCCCCGCCCGCCGAGCAGTCGAAGGGCAAGGGCGCGCGGAGAGGTGGGCGGTGTCAATATCAGAAGCCGACCCGAGCCGGGCCGGGCTGGGGCAGGGCAGGGGGCAAGGGGAGGGCGCGGCGTCTTTCTTGGAGGCCGGGGCGCGACGCGACGGCCGCGGCACCAACAGAGAGGTGTCGCGTGTCAAGCCAAGCCAGCTAGCCCCCAAGCGCTGCGCGCGCGCTGGCCGCACCCCGGCGCGACCGCCCGAACCGGCCACGCGCTTTTGGCGCTCTCTGTTCTAGGTCCTAAGTCTCTCCGCGTAAAATGCCTAATTTTGGCCATCCGAGCCTGATGTTCTCGGGGGGGGGGGGCAAAAGCCCCGTGGCCCCCCCCCCTGGAGCCGCGCCTGGATGCGTCCGCGTGGACATCTGCTATACAATAATACATTTACATGTTGTTCGTAAGGAATGTAATTGCACTGGGATCAAAGTGCAACTGTGCGCTGTCAATTGTTTTTAGCATAATTGCAAATTGACTACAAAAATTGAGTGCGAAACACTGTGAGTAACTGCTAGTTACCATATTGCTTCTTAGAACATTTGCAAAATTCGATAGAAATATTGTTTCAATCACGAAAATGAATCAGTTTTACATTTACAGTTATCTTAATACGAATTTACCGATATTGGTCTTTTAAATTATTAAACTATAAAATGTAATTTGAGATTTTGATATAATAATATTTAGATTTAGTGCATTGTCGAAAAATTATGGTCTGAGATATTAATTAGAAGTGCTTGAAAATAAAAACCCATCGCTTCGATTTCCAATGTGAACACTAAGCGAGGAGCTCACGTATGGTTGTAAAGGGCAGTATATTGCCAGGTGTTGTAGGTACTGACTTTCAGGGAAATAACTGTGGTTTGTTTGCCTCAGTTCCATTGTGTTCATATCGGTTTAAACTCACCCTTTATTTGGACCTATGTAATGCTACGTAAATGTTGTCGTTTCACCAACAAAGTAATCTATATAACTATTAGACTAATTTCGTAATTAAATGATAATAATTCACTAGATATCACTATAATGCCATTAGGGTAAATAGGGTAAAATTTAAAGCTATTTATTTAAAAAGGTTTATTTTAAACATTTAAAGAAACCAACAAGTATATTTTCCAGTTCAATACAACAATAAACAACTTATATACTGTCATTGTTTGATTATAGTTTTTGAGACGTGCTTTGGTAATAAGAGCTAGTACTTTAAAATAAACTCGTTTTGTATACCATGTTATGAACTATTTAGCTCTATGAAACACTTTTACAAAAACTCATTTAATATCATTATTTCTATATATTTGTACTTGAATATTATAAAAGCCC